>NW_027465013.1:74781-78680 GCF_043290135.1 Rhipicephalus microplus
AATCAATCAATTTATCTATCTATCTATCTATCTATCTATCTATCTATCTATCTATCTATCTATCTATCTATCTATCTATCTATCTATCTATCTATCTATCTATCTATCTATCTATCTAACTATCTATCTATCTATCTATCTATCTAGCCGCTTACGTTTGGCTGCTCTCGTGGTCACCCCCTTAACTTGGCGTGAACCAAAATGAGCACAGGAGGGTAAGATGGTTTGAGGAATATGACACGCTTGTGACGACATGAATAATTTCACAATCCTGTCGCGTACGTCGTCAAACATTTTCCGCTGGACTGTGGCACATACCCACGAGCGCGTATGTGCCGCTAGTATGTGGGTATATCCCACAGGTGATTCACAGTTCATAGCTACCCTGAAACGGTGAGAACACACAGTGGCGATTTCAACGCGCGAGTGTTAAGAAATACTCAAAATCAGTAGCATCGACCCGACGAATGCAAAGAATAACTGCCAGGGTCCCAGCTGGAATCGAACCCAAGCATTCTGCAAGGCAATGAAGCATTTTACCACAGAACTACGCCAGGTCTCGGAACTACTTTTCAAATAGACGTTAATCTTCTTGAAACGTCAGTTGTGGTTGCAGTGCTGCCTACCCAATTTTATACACAATACATATGTACTCCTTTGATACAGCCGTCACTTCGAGTTAACGTCAATTAGGTTAGTAGCCATGCGCTGAAATTGATTTATGTAGCAATGTCCTAGGCCAGCATCTTCGCGAGCTTCTGCGCTTCATATCAGCTTCTGGTGTTGCTGAAACGCATGTTTCAGTTGGCATCGTTGCGCAAGTGCAAACAACTGGCTTTACAAACATCTGCAACTCTTCAACATATGTATGTGCGGGCAACATTCGTACATATATTTAGCGTCATTTCATGACGTGTAGCTAAATGAAATAATTCCAACATGGTCACCTTCCCTCCGCACGCTTCGCATAACACTGATCTCCAGGTACGTGGGATCTGGCGAATTTTTTCTGACATTTTTAAATCAGCTCCTTTATTGTTTCAAGTGCATTTGTAAATACTGTGTTACCCATTCAATCTGAAAATTAAGGTCAGCAGTATTCAATAAATAAAAAATAAGTAAAATAAAATACTGCTTTCTTATTTTGCACGATAGTGGTTGCAGACACCGGCGGCGGCAGACAACTATGGCTAACACTACCCTTGTTTTGATATCGTAACAGCTATCGCTGTAAAAACAGCCAGTAATATCAGTAGTTCTTTCTCTGCTTTTTCTTTCAGTGTCAAGAAGTCTGCTTTTTTTTCCCACTTGAGCGCTACCATTGCATCGAAATACACATTTAACGCATCTTCATTTCTAAGGAGATATCGACTTGATTACCACTGCTAATAATAAAGAAGAGGACGTTACATGTCGTATGCAAAGTTGTTATGGCTTTTTTTCTCGACTGAATGCAAGCGAGACTTTCGGCAAAAAAGGTATGAAGGCCGTAAACAGCACGTTAGTCTAACTAAAAAAACAAAACGCGGCAGTCGCTGTTCTCTCTACGCGCGCAAAATTACACGTTAGAAGTGAGCATCGATTAGACAGCGAAAAGAACCAGCTCACCTTGACAAAGAGAACTGCACTCGAGTGAGAGCTGGATGGAAGTTCTAGAACTAAGAGTTTTTAAAAGCAACAGAAGGTCAGTCTGGAGCCACCGCTGTGGGCGAATAGAAAAGCGAGTGCCAGTAATTGAGGTAAAGACGAGAGAATACAGAAAAGGGGAAAAAAGACATCTGAGAAACTGTGGGATAGGAGGGGTAGTACGTGTTTTGAAAAGGAAGACGAGGGAGCTCAAGGGACAAAAAAAAAAAGAATAAAAGCTAGCGACAAATCTGTGGACATTCGTCTCGTAAGAAAACGACCAGAAGAAGAAAAAAAGAAGAAGTTTGAAGTAACAATAGTAATAAAATGCGAGACAAAGCGGCCATCAGGCGAGGGCAAGGAGCTTTGTGAACGTAATGAGAGTGCTGAAACAGAAGAGAAATTGTGGACGTCTGGTGGACCAAAACAAAAAAACCGTTTCTTTATTTCAAATAAAAAAAAAATCGGAGAGAGCTAAACAGAAAATCAAGACAAAAAAGTCGAAATAAAAAAGAGTGGGGGGGGGGGGGGTTGAAGAGTACGATAATCGTACAAGCAATTTGGCCAGTTCTGGGGTAGGACAGAAGAAAAAAAAGAACAACGAGAACAACGATGATATTCATGGTGAGGAGAGGTAGACAGCGTCAAGAAAGCTTGAGGTGTGCGCAAAAAGAATGAAACTCGGTGTATAGGGAAGGGGGGTGTTTTGTAAGTGCCGCTCGAAATAAATCGTCCCGCCAAGTAGCATGCAGATGCCTTTGTACGTCTGTGTTTGCGTCGGCTTGCTTTTAACTTCGTCTGTACGGCAGCCCGCGTCCGTGCGTCCATGCGAGCGTGAGAGATATAGAGAATGAGATAGCGGAAGCGGCACGCAAAGAATGTGCTCTTTCGCGAGAACATGACGCCGGTATATATCTCGGCGCTCCAGCGTTAACCGTGTCGGCGAGTATGTACGCGCGTGATGGCGTTTAGTTGCGAGCATGTTGTACGCTGCACTTCGTCAGCCCTGACGGCTCGGAAACGTGCACACGCAAAAGGGACGACCTTGGCGTACCGATACGAGAAAACATGAAAACAATACGTTCTTATTTATCTGCAACGAGAAAGGCTGCGTGCGCCTCATTAGCATATTCCTCGGCGTCCTTTTTTTCGCGTGTTTTTTTTTTCTCTTTTTTTTTTTCAAGTTTGCGCGGGGACGTGTAATTTCACTCTTATCTTCCTCCCTAACAGTGTTTCCCGCCATTTCCTTCTCATCGTGGAAACGAGAAAACGTGGTCCTCCTAACAGGGAAGCTATTTGAAATACGTCACGAACAAAATTTCATAAACGTGAAACTCGTTCCCGGAAAATTTCAAAACGCGAGGAGCCTTAAGCGGAGTGTCTTGCGTGGAAAAAAATCGAAGCTCGTTCAACGAAAGCAAATTGTAAACGAAGCCCTGTGAAGTCTTCACTTCAGTGAGAGCGGGGCGAATGCCGAATAAAATGAAGCTCGTGCGAAGCTCTTATATTTTTTTTTGAAGTAGTTGTACTTGTTTCTGTGTAACCGAGCAACGCCTGTAATCAATCGTATAGCATTTGGTGAATGGACTTTGTACTTTAGTGTTGCTTGGAAGAGCGGCTGTAATACAGTGACGATTGCGGCCGCGTAAAAAGATTTCCCGTGTCCCTCGCGTTTTGAAACATTGAATCTGCGTGATCTGTATTAAATAAACTTACCTCATGTAAATGGTTCAATTCTTAAAGGTACTCTAAAGTGAAACAATATAAAATTTAAGGCAAACAAGCCTATGGTCCTTCATTTCGCCGTTTTAAGTTATATTTTTAAAAGAGGAGACGAATGTCAAAACCCCATGTTTGAATTTCGCGCTGTATCTTCAGCTCGTTAACAGTGTGGCGTCACAGATTTCAATGCATCTTTTGCCTAGTTTGGCAATGTTGATTTTATGAAATTTTCAGAAACTTGCTGTAGTAAGTCCTCATGTCCGTTATAACACGACGTAAACCAGTCTTAGTGACAAACGGTTGCGTGGTTTCTGGTTACACCATCAAAAACTGTGACGTCACTTCGAGCTGATGCGCCAAGTTGAAGAGGGTGTCACCACCTCCATTATTTTTCCGCAGTTTTTCTGCCATAGCAAATGGCTTCTCACGGTAATAGCGGTGTCCTCGGCAAAGTGATGTCGCAGTATACCTATCGTAGGACATCGCTTTTCTCTTTAGTGTTTCTTTATTATGTAAAAATATTATCTCAATATTTCTCGTGAAGAATTCGT
>NW_027465014.1:0-36908 GCF_043290135.1 Rhipicephalus microplus
GCTACTGTGCACTCTAGTGCTACCGCACTGTGCTATGCCGGAAAGAAAGATGCCTAGAAGTGTGTTATTCTACCGCTGTCATTTGACTCACCATGTTACGGAATAAGAGCAGACAGTATTCTGCTGACCATGCGAGAAAAACGACGATTGCACAGCTGTATGTTCAACAGTTGATGCCTGTGTGCTGTCATACTCAATAGCATTTTTTTTCTTTCCTATCATAGATACTGGTCGCAAACGTCCTTGTTTTGAAATTATTCGCAGTTGCGTAAAAATTTGTTGTACCTACCTTTACAACGTTCGTGGCCGATAATGTGTTTTGCCTTCCTATTATTCGTTTCTGAAACATTGTTTATCCAGCCTATTTATTTATGGCGCCTAAAACACGCTTTATTATTACTGAAACCCACCTACTAGTCATGACACAGCTTGTGCCTTGAATCCAACTTCCTCAGTCCTCGTCTGGTTAGGCCTGTAGGTTGTCAACCAGTAGTTATGATCTAGGCCATAATGATATTAAAGCTTCCTTACGAGTTGCTGTGGTTACATCAAAGCTCTATGCCTCGCTGAAGTCTTCTATTCCAACAACTTTTTTTGAACGCACCGAGAAGTTTCTGTCTTATTGAACACAACAAATCAGAAATATCTTAAGAAGTGTTGTTGCTGGAATGAGCGTGTCTAGTAGAGCTTTACCCTTTTTCAAGGCAGCCGTTGCAGTGCCTGGGGCTGTGTCGTAAGATGCAAAATGCATCAGCGAATGCTTTGAGCACGCAATTTCATTCTCGATGTGCGGCCTTGATGTTTTTTCACTGTATGAAGAGCAAATTTTACTACGTTCGTTCTAGTGCTGACATCAGTATTATTTACATAAACAAAGAAAAATAGGTGGTGTATATACTTAAGTTTGCCATACAAATTTTAGATTAATTGCCTTAGCTTAGGAAATTAGGGTTATGCATGCAGGCTCAACGTGCACCTAAATGCGAGTACGCAAGTGTCTAAAACTTTGATTTTATTAAACCCTGCCCACCGCGGGCGGGATGCTACCCCGTGGCCTTCTGGTCAGTAGGCTAGCACCATTACTGAGCGACGCGGTGAGTTGTACTTTTGGTGTGGCTCCCGTTTTATTGTTCGAAATGTTCACTTTTTTTCTATTACAAAGTCCCAATCGAGGCACAAAGTCTTATGCTAGCGTAGTCAAACATTCTTTCGTGTATTAGGTCTATGTCTGTTTCAGTTTTTGTTAATTAGTTTGACGTTATTGAGAATGATGCACTTATCAATGTCGACCCCAAGGCTGTTACCGATCGTGCCAGTTTAGATGATTGTTCATTGCTGTAGTCATTTTATTTTTATCTGAACGGCGGAAAAGGGATGACCTAATATTGAATGTTATTTACAACTAAGAATTTTCGTTAAACCAAGAAAGTGTTTAAAAGTGTGCCACAATCAAAGGAAATTTCAGTGATAGGGCTGCTATCTGGAAAGCTCCCGGAACAATTACTCTTATGCTATACACTGTGAGGGCTAGATGCGATAATAATTGCGGTGAGTGGGTCATCTTTTAGATCTACAACTTCCCGACGACCTAAACGATTCTTCTAGGAAGCATTTGGCCTGTAAATTTCAAGATACCTAATTTAGGAACCAAATTTTTTTATTCTCCTTATTTTTTCACGTGATCAGTTATTTAAAAATACTGCCTCAAATATTCTGTCGGCGCCCTATAGACCTTGATATGCTCACACGGAAAATTGAATGGAATACAACCTAAAGGACTCTGCGATCGAGCTAATCACAGCGCCTGTCATGAGTACTTTGTTTGTCTCACGTACGTGTTTTTCGTGTTTAGAAAAGTTGTGGATGAAATATAGAGGAAACATATAACGTGCACATTAGGGGTGAAGGGGGCGGGGGTAATCTTCCTTTCTCTTAATCACCTGAAGGGGGTTGGGAGTTCTGCCTCACACTATTACTCAGTCGGTCCATTGCAACCATTTTTTTAGAGCACAGGGTAGGCTGCGCAAACTTTCCGACAATAGTGATGATAGAGGATCTCTGAAGCTACGTTGAAGGAACAGTTTAGAACAGTGCTTTACCCATGGAAAGCTGAAGCTCATGGCACGTCGTTGTGAGAAGCACTTCATTTTAGTTTTTGTGCAGCTTGTCTTGTTTTTAGTTTTCACTGAACTTGAGAGACTATAAGGGGTGCGCCGCATTAAACCTTACCCCCTCGCCCTCTGCTGAAAAATACTGTGCATGTTTATGCTGAGCCGTGTATTTTAAACAACACTGTGATTTGCCACTCACCTTTACAGACTAGAGAGTAGACACCTTCACATAGACCAGTAAACTGCCATGCTCTTCATTGAAGTGCATTCTTTTCCTCTCTGGAAGAGTAAACTAGAAAACGACATACGAAGGTGCGTCGCCAGCTGCGCACAATGCTATCGCCAGAATGGGATGAAGATAATAATCTTCAATGAGATTTTTAGAGATCTTTGCCTGGTTATTGCCAGTGATATCATTTATTCAGAAACAATTCAGAATACTTCGAGAGGAATGAAGAAATATCCGCCATTTCTCGCCTTGGAGTATGCATTCATCTAAGCTTATCTGTCTTTCCACTTGTGTTTCCATTATTGACCAAGTAAATTATTCGTTACAGGTGTGCAAAACCGAGGCGGAGAAGTTTGGTGGCTTTTGCTAGCCGTATTCATAATTAACCCTAGACAAATGCTTCATAAAAAAAGGGAAATTCTGTACCTGCAGAGAAACCCTGACAGTTTACGAGTCGTACAATAAATACAGGCTGATTGATTGTTCACAGATACACAAAAGCAAAAAGATACATAAGAACAGCGAAACAGTTCTATAAGTTCGATAACACATATCACTAATATAACCAGCAATTGGTTGACCAGAGCAGTTATCCAATCTAGCACAAACGTGTTTGTAAAGCAGAAACCTATAATAACAATCGCGCTGTCATAAATAGCTGTTCAGAAACGAAGTGCGAGGAAGTTTATATGGAAAAATTGATATATGAAAACTATTCATTAAAAAGCTGCTGAACTACAGATGCCTAATTTTGCACTTGCCTTTTCAGAATTGCAGATATCGAAATGACAACAGTACCTGCAGAGGAGTCTGCACCTGCACCCTAGTATTCGAGACATATTTAAATGGATATGCGTACGTGTGCACGGACCCAGGCTACCCTTCACGTTATGGGCGAAGATATTATTAAAGAAAGAATAAAGGTAGATGACACCTATATGAAATATTTTTGGTAGATTTCCTACGAACTTTAGTGGCAACATTAGGGCACATCATCGGGGTATTCATGGAAAGTTTTCGGGATACAACATTGTAAACCGAAAAAAATATAACATTTGTTTGCTACTTTGGTAAAGAGCAGTGCGCGAATGTTAGAGACTCAGAATACGAATACAAATATCTTGGACATTTGACCGGTATTTATTTGAAGATTGTTATTCAAATACTTCATTGTTTCCAATAAGTTTGGCAATGAGAGCTCCAGCTGTACTCTTAAGGAAAAGAGAATAACGGCAGTGATGATAGCTCTGTGTGTTGCCCCGGACGGAAACTTCAGTTGCTGCTGGATGATGTCATTTTGTGAGCGAACATATGGGGCAGAAAGCGCCTGCTCAATGCTTTCCATCATTAATTATAAAAGCCACGCTTCCAACTGGCTATTGACAATTTCATTTTCTTGGTTTAGGCACAAAAACATTTTGCCTATTAGAGTCATACACAAATAAAAATGTGTGTTACTGCACATTTTTTTTTCAGGCTAAACTCAAGATGTCGACACGTGTTGTAGATTCACTGCAGTTGTCATTGCGCCGTAGATAAATCGAGATTTCTTCTTAAAGATACCACACGTAACCAGATATACGCTTAAGGAGGGTACTAAAGGTATACAATTATGTGAGCCCTTGCGTTCATCATTACTTATCGAAACTTGAAAAAAAAAACACAATTCGGTGGACGTATGGATTAAAACGGCGTATTTTACATAAGACAAAATGGTTTATGCAGTAAAGAGCAACGTATGTCAAGTGGACAAGACCACATCCTTATAAAAACTCATATTAGCTACTGTGCCTTCAAGTGAAGCAGAAACGGCTGAATCTTACATGCCCGACATCGAAAGAGGGATGACAACAGACGAAGTAAGCTTGATGAAAGGGGCAAATACGAGGCCTTGTTGGGAATATGACAATACCAATTGCGTCTTTATCGGCCACGGCAATCATTCTGACTCCTTTTCACACTGAAAACAGCGTGTCTCCCTTTAAAATGCGAAAATTTTCAAACACTTAAAAAGGCTACTGAGAAACCATTATTTTAATAATAAACCAAATATACCATAATACGGTTTGAACAAGTGTTGACAACAACGCCTCTTCAGAGGTAGAGGGCACGGTAAATTTGGGATAATAAGGCCATGAACTGCATCCAGGACCTGACCCAATTTCCGCTTTTTATTCTTTTTATAGAGCCAGTAGGGCCATTTTTCAACAACCACTGACGAACAGCCATGCTCACTAGGCCGAGCATTGATTGATTTGTGGGGTTTAACGTCTCAAAACCACCATATGATTATGAGAGACGCCGTAGTGGAGGGCTCCGGAAATTTCGACCACCTGGGGTTCTTTAACGTGCGCCCAAATCTGAGCAGACAGGCCTACAACACTTTCGCCTCCATTGAAAACGCAGCCGCCGCAGCCGGGATTTGATCCCGCGACCTGCGGGTCAGCGGCCGAGTACCTTAGCCACTAGACCACCACGGCGGGGCCACTAGGCCGAGCACTACCTGAGCTTTTATCCCTCAAGAATCGTTTTTAAAACCATAAGTGGTAGTTTTTATCAGCTAAGAAAGTTTTTAAAAAAGTAGTTTGGCTACGCAAAAGTTCAACGCTATTGAACAGGCGTGGCATTTAGCGAGTCCACTTGCTTTGTGTGGGCGAAACACGCATGAAGACGCGATTTCGTGCTTTTCTTTCAAAAAGGTTCCTTACCCGATAAGTGCGGTGATGGCGTCGTTGGTTATGCGCGAAGAATCAGGTTCTCCTTGGTGGAAAATTCGACGTAGCTGCAAATAAAAAATAAGAAACTTTGATTTCAGTAGAAAGCACTCTGCGTGGCAAGCAGGGGTTCTGCCACAGATACACGAGCCTTATGCTAATGACATGCACTAAAAGAGGCTCCTAACAAATGTAATGGTGCGTGACGCAAGCGTGGATTCGTGCCAAGAGTCAAGCATGTGCATTGTCAGTATGGCGATGTTTTGTTTGTCCCTGTGCCTTCTTCGCTGGTGTTGCTTCAAAACAACGCATATCCAAGACGTTGGTGTTCAATCGAACAACGAGCAAGGGTTTTAGAAGCCTGCCCGTTGTATTTATTTATTTATTTATTTATTTATTTAGTATTTATTTATTTATTTATTTATTTATTTATTTATTTATT
The DNA here is from genome assembly GCF_043290135.1 of Rhipicephalus microplus. Classification (NCBI taxonomy): domain Eukaryota; kingdom Metazoa; phylum Arthropoda; class Arachnida; order Ixodida; family Ixodidae; genus Rhipicephalus; species Rhipicephalus microplus. The sequence continues at coordinate 5,497 of NW_027465014.1, forward strand.
TATAGGGCATCTCAGAAATTAGTGGCTTACACTTGTATCAAACAACAACCTTTGAAAGTCACAAAAAGGGTGTTACACAGATTTAATAAAGGAAACTGACTTCAAACAACACATAACAAGAACAAGTTATAGATACCTTAGCACACAAAGTAGAGCAAAATATTTTGCTATAAAAACAAGAACAAACAACAATTGGGGCGAAACAACGTCCAAAGCACTATTTGACTATGAGCCAAAAATGTGCATTGTTGCAATATGCTGCATTATGAGCTCCATCAAAAAAAAGTTTTGCGGAAAGATTAAACAGAATAATGCTACAAAAATATTAACCTATTGGTAACAAAAGATGAGTCGAAGCAGCGCTAAACTTAAAAGTATACTTTATTTCAATGACAGAGTGGTGAAAGTGATTCCAACGTTTTGACCACAGGGGATAAATGAATTATAATAGTTGGTGTGCCATGAGAATCACCAATCTTGTGATGATTTTTGAGGAGGGCAGATACATATTAACACGGGGTTATCAATTGATTGTTTAGAATGGGATTGTAATTAGGTACATTATAAAGCAGGCAGGCACAATAGTTTTACTTATGATAGCAGAGGCAGACCTGTAGACAGAAGGAAATGGAACCTTGGAGTTCCATTATATCAGAGCATATTTTGTATAAAGACATAATGAAAGAACTACTCCAACACAAATGATCAGCCGATGTCTAGCCTGGTTTTCGCCCGGACCTGTCTTGCACAACGCAACTGATCAAATTTTACCACAATTTGGTCACCGTGGTCGACAATATTAGACGATGTGAAGGCATTTTTTTTAGATTTCAGAAAAGCATTTGATACCATGCCCCACCCCTTGCTTCTTCATAACCTCGAAATGGCAAATATCGATAAAAAATGTGCTAAAATGGATTGCCAGTTATCTGTCACAGCGTCGACAACGTGTCGTTCTTAATATTATCACTTCGTCCACAGTAGAATTAACATCGGGTGTCCCTCAGGGGTCAGTTTCAGGGCCGCTACTGTTTTTGTCTCCAATAACGACATTACTGATTGGATATCCTCTGAAGTACGTTTATTTGCCGACGACTCTGTCGTATACAGAAAAATAAAAAAAATTGAACAGGACCACATTGAATTGCAGGCTGGCCTTGCCATAATTATAAAATGGTGCGAGAAGTAGAAAATGCAACTTGACGTTAAAAAATGTGTTCATGTGTCTTTTACTAAAAAAAGAAATAGATGAAACGCGCTATTTTCTCAACGGTGACGGCATTCATCAGCCACCAACGTATAAGTACCTGGGTGTAACCTTTGCGAGCGACTGTTCTTGGAATGCGCGTGTGCCTGCTGTTGTTGCAAAAGCCGCCAAAGCACTAAAGTTCATTCAGCGTAACCTGAGGTCCTCACCTGCTGCTTTAAAAAACACTGCTTATAATTGATTTGTTCGCATGATTTTGGACTACGCATGTTCTGTGTGGGATCCACGACAAACGTCTTTGGTTGATCTCATTGAGAGAATACAGAGAACCGAGCGGCAAGGTTCGTTCTAAGGCGGTTTAAACGAGGCGACAGCTGTACTGAAATGAAAGACGTCCTGGGATAAGAAGCGCTGTCTTCTCGCACAAGAAAATTTTCCGCTTGAAAATGTTACTTCAGATATACCGCAAAAACACTGGCATTAACAAAGACAAGTACCTCAAGCAACCGCATCACCTGTTCAAAAGATGCGATCACCCCTTTAAAACTCAAGAATACCGCACTAGAACCTTTTTTTTTTCGTTCACACTGTAGTGGAGTGAAACCATTTGTCTTGTGACTAAGAGTGCTGTAATAACAAAAAATTTGTTTTTGTTTTCAAAGCTGTAACCCCCCTGCTTACACGCCTTTAGGCACAGTAGGGTATTTCTGAATAAATAAATAAATAAATAATAAATAAATAAATAAATAAATAAGCACATAAATAAATAAATAAGAAACCCAATATAACAGGATACGGTTTGAACAAATGTCGATAATAACACCAGCTTAAAGGTACAAGCCAGGGCAAATTTGGAATAATAAGGACTTGAATAACCAGGGTCCCGCAAATTTGCCCTCATTTTTTTTTTTTACAGAACCAAACAGGCCAGGTTTTTCAATACCCCCAGACGAGCAGCCATGATCACTAGGACTTACATCATCCGAACGTTCTGCCTCAAGAAAATATGAAAACTGACGCAGGTAGTTTATATGTGCTTAGCAGGTTTTCAATAGATTACCTTGGCTGCATAAAAATACAGTGCAATTGAACAGGTGGGGCTTTTACCGGGTCCATTTGAGTTGGGTGTGCGAAAAGGGCATGAAGTCGCGGTCATGTGCTTTTATTTTAATGAACTCCTTCCCCGAAAACTGCCGCGCCGGCATTGTTTGCATCCCCCCCCCCCCCCAAAAAAAAAACAGGTTCTAATTGGGGAAAAATTTCAGCCTTGGGCAGAATTCACAAAGCTTTCTCTTTGGCTACGCATTTTCTTAGCCAAAAATTCTCTTATCTGGAGGGATTCCTATAGCGCGGGTATGAATTTAACTTATTCGGCACTTAAGAGAGCAAGGAGGACACACGATAGCCGATGAAACGACAAGGAAAGAAAGAAGTGTGTGCCGATAATATCAAGGTAGCACGCAAAGCGTCTAGCATCGAGAGTATACGATGATAGCCAATGATTTGCTGCACCTAAGTTTCAGTTCCGCGAGCATCTGCTACGGCGCTTACGGGATGCTGCGTACGTTGTAATAGACGTTTTGGTGGGATGTGCAAAGCCAACACCTCACCTTTAATCAACGACTATAGCTAAAAAAAATAATTGCTCGATGGCCTTAAGCCACCGAGCAATCCATGCACTATCTCGCCAAGTACAAGTAAACAACACTCCAGGTGCACCACATAAATGAAACCCCACATAAATCGATGCATGCAATGTTTGAAAATGTGCCTCGAATGTCTTCCCCTATTTAACGCGACCAGTTACCTTACATTTCATTGAAGCTGCGCTGCTACTTAACTAATTCGGTGCAATCTAGCACGGTATGGTGGTGAACGTAAGGGTGTTTTGTGCCTATAGTCAAAGGTAGCCTTTATTACAATATTCTTATTACAAGACACATGAGCAACTTTGGTGCCTGCAGACGAATTGTGCGGAAATAGATAACAGCAGTAATCAAATGAAATTGCGAGCGCAATATCGCTGGTTCCATGCACCACAGCATTTTTATAAAGCCGGAATGCGAGAACGTGCATACGCTTACGCTTAGGTATATGTCTACGTAAAATGAGGGAGACTCGTCGGGAGGTGTCTCAGTGCTAATGCTTTTCACAAAACACAGTGCAAATATTTCGTCCAGCGTTGTTTGAGTGCGCAAACAAAGCAAGGGACGTGTATAAGAGTCTTGAGGTCGAGATACGTTATCATACGTGCGAAAAGTATAAAAAGAGAGAGAGAGAGACTCTCGTTTCGGCTTCACGAAAACTTGAAATTGAAAGATAATAAAGACAATTTTGTGGCCCAGCAGACGTCAGGGAAAGTCTCCGCAAAGCAGCGTCAGATGCTCGGAGAGCATAAAAAAAGTGGAGTACTTGTCATATGGGAGTGACAGCCACTCAGAAAGCGAGATGGAGTGTGACTGTCCTTAGATGTGAGAATCAATTCTAATGAGGAGAGTTGAGTTAATGAGCCAAAACATTCCTAAATAACGATAACAGAAGCAAACTGAGCATTCATCTATTGAAAGTGACACTAGTGACAGTGAACTCATAATAGTTGATTAGCGTTGTCACAGGCCGATATATATTTTTTATTTTCTTATTTATACTTGGCAAACTACGAGAAGGTACCCTACGTTAGAGCCGGATATCCCACCGTCATGACAGTAATGTACAAGAATAAATAGCGCACGGTTATACAGTCACACGTGGTGGTTTCTATCTTCTAGTAACCTTGGGCAAACGCATTCTAACTATTTTTTCTATTTTTGACAAAGTTTCACCGGACGTTTTTGCATTTGGCTTCATTCGAAGGAATGACGATATATCAGCAATAGGGCGAATGCAAGCACTGCTGCAGTGGACGAGTGGTTACAGCGCTCAACTATAATCTAGGAGGTACGTGGTTCGATTCGCAGAATCACTGAGCACTTTTTTTTTTCAAGAGGTTGCCCGGCCTGAAATAATGCGTGGTGGCGGGTACTAATTTTTTGAGAAGTAGGCTTTCGCACTTGCTTCTTTCACTCCCCTTTTGACCCAAAAGCGCTGTACTGTGCTCCTTCAAAAAGTAAACAATTCAGGGTTCATAACTTTCTCCTTCATCCTCTCTTATCGCAAAAGTGTCCAGTGCTGAAATACCAATATCATACCTGGTATATTACTTTTTACATGTTTGGATATTCGACCAGCAATCAGTCTTCACGGTGTTTTGAAGAAAATCTACACATGCAGTGAGCTAACTGCTTGCAGCCAAGTTGACTGCCTTTGTAGGGACACGCTTTCGTGCTAATTTGGTGGGCATCATCACATGCAGCAAGACCAAAGAGCACGGACAGTCAGAGCTGACGCAAACAGAGTGATTAGTTTCTTCTCTCCCGCTATTGGTCATGCTGCACGCTTCAGTGTAATGTTGCTGTCAATGGTTAAAATGAACTATAACAGTTATACGAGTTCTGCTGAGAGGGTCCCATATTGTCCAGAATGGAACAGAACAATGGCAATTTGATTTGTGTGATAAAGAGATACCCTGCTTTTGGTTACTAGAATAAATTTCTAAACTGAAGTTTATTTTTTTATTCACAACAGTTCCAGTGCAGATGAAAGGTGCATGGACGAAATTCGTGTATTCAGCTTGACTAGGTTGGTGACCTTAATTGTAATTGCGAACCGGTATCACAGTATGCATAAATATCACACACATAAACAACCACGGGTGATAGCTTGCTTATCCTGATTAAAATTGGAAGGTTGAAATCGGCATATTCAACCAAGGCAATGTGTACGAGATATTCCATGTAGAGTAGCTATACTCTAAACTAATCTTCACAGGTTCGTTCCATTTTACCCAATTTCTTGCCCATGACTGCAGGTTGGTAAATGAAACAACTTCTTTGAACACACATATTCTGTGTAAGATTACCTTTATTTTTATGCAGTACAAAACAAATTGAAATGTATAACGGCTCAAAAGAAAAATAACTAGAAGCAAAGTCAGCCAAATCATTACCAAACTTACTCACCAATGATAAACGGATTCTCATTTAAAAGATACATACATACATACATATATACATACATACATACATATATATACGCACACACACATATACATATGTACACCCATACATACATACATACACTCAGGTGTAAATATTTAAATGAATGGCTATAAAACAACAATTTTAATACACTCATTTTGAATATACTACAGAAAGTAACTTACGAGAGAAATCCACCGGCACTGTTATGTCTAAACACGGTGTTTCTCGAACCATCTCGCAAAAGCTTGATGCATAGTTTTCCGCTGCTGCCCAGTGACAAGCTGTTTTTATAAAAAACACAAGAATAAAGCCCTTGACAATGTCATGCTAAAGAAAAGGGCTGTGCATCAATATTTTGTACATGTCTGCAATATCACTTTGTTTATTTACATAGCTTGGCTCATTCACAACCCACTAACAAAGCATGTTAGGACACTTGGGCTGAAAGTTGGCACAGCGCGAGTTAGTTCTAGACAATACATGAATAATACAATCATAAGCTACTAAGCTCCTTGGTGCAAACAGTGTTTATATTGACAGCTATAGGTGCCATTTCGTTTCCCCAAAACACTTCTCAAAGGTAGAATCGACATTATTTAGCTGAAAGTATATATTCTGGCGCATCATGGTGGCTTTATGATGGAAGTGACTCTTTCGGCCAAGAAAACAAAGACCAATTATTTTTCCAGTTCGTGAATTCACCCCATTCTAAGATTGAGGCAGCTGGTAGGAGGGCTTTTGGAGAGAGGAAACCACCACATTCCCACCAGTTGTGGCCTTGGGTAGCTACTTCACTTGGACAAAAATGATGAAAAACACTCCTCAAGAAGACTTCAAAGTTTGCACATCAACACAGTTCCCATACAGCTGTCTATTAGTCTGCTTGAAAAATATTGAGTTTACTGGTGGGCAAAGACTGTACACTCTGTGAGGTGATGCTCCAGTGCGCTGCATGTATATCTTGCTGCTGGCCTCAACTGCGATGTTGCTCAGCACATATGTGTAAAATAACAACTAATACTATGCCACTGCAGAGTAATTATGTGTCATTTGCATGAAACAGGGACCACAATAAAAGAACATAATAACATTTGCCTTCACAAAGTTCAAAAAATGTAAATAAATTTCTGCGGAGTTTTCACAGTTCATCTGAGAATAATAATATTGGTTGTAAACACATTCTTACTTCCACTAACAAACTATTTTAAGATGCCATATTCAATATTAGAATATACCAGCACTTTTGTAGGGCTAAACAATTGTACAGGCACCTAGAAAAACACAAGTGACTGCATGCTATAGCTACATATAAAAATAAATACGTTTATTTCTAGTCTGAGTAGAGCTGCATAGATGATAAGTCACTTGCATTACATTATGAACAAACCTATCCGAGCAAAGTATACATTTAAAAAGTTACACTTACACAGTTGATAATTAGACTGTTGAAGGACGGACAGGCAGTGGGATAATACCCAAGCACTAAAATCTACTGTTAAGATATACTAGGAGTAGTGATGATCCTCTTCCTTCCAAATAAAATAATCCACATAGATTCACTTCCAAGAGCTTATACACTCATGGCATCATTGGTGCTATACAAATGAGTGTACACTGAAGGATTACATCGACTAAGTACATGATTACTGAATCCATGGCTTTACTTCTTGTACTACAAAGAATGCAAACACAGTTACCATTGGCGACCATGAGCTGTGATTTCTGGCATGTAAATGTAGAGGCACGCAGGCACTTAACACACATGTTAAAAACTTCAGCTCAAAAATATTTGCCCTCTAACACTACAGCGGCCTTTAAATTAGTGTCACAGTTTGGTAACCTCCATGCAAAATTTAAATAATTTCGAAAGCAAGCAAATGAACAGCTGAATAGTGCACTGCTAAGAAGTTAAGCAGCAGCTGCTCCTGACATCACAATGTGCTCTTTCTGCTGTTGTAAGCTTTGAGCAGGAGAACAGTCACTGGCAGTCCCTTTATACTTGTTGGTCTTCTGTGCTCTGTACTTGATACACTGTACATGACCGTGGAGCATTGAACCCCTTGTTACTGCTTGAACTTAGAAAAATACAGATCATTGTTACAACCATGCTACATGCAAGAGTGTATAGTTGTCAATTATTTGCTCATATTTAAAGATATTGTATTTTCAGAAGCCAATGACAAGCATCAACACACACACACACACACAAACAGTGAAGACTGAAGATATATTTAATATGATACAAGAGCAAAACTACAATATTATAGAAGAAGGCATGAAACTTCTGACAGGCATAAAAAGCCAATAGAGTTTCTTCTATTTCGACTTTACACTAGGTGCGAGAAGTAGACTTCAAATAACTTCACTAAGAAACACAAGTTAGACTGCATTACAACACAACAGCCAATGTTCATAACTTTAAGGCTGTCTAACATAGCCAGCTCACCATACCGAATATAGGAGCAAATGGGCAGTGTAGAAGACACAAAGAACTTGTGGATTATGAGTGTGCTTGTTGCCGACATCTATGATTCTAAATGAAGAAAACCTTTCAAAAATGCACTTCATCAGGGGAAATAATCATACGCAACAAACAGAACGGGCTCCTACAGGTGCCACCAACACTCACCATTATTGTTGATACCAGTGTCTTGCCGGAAGGATATGCTGCGTCATGCACAGAACACTAAAGGAGAGCTCCATGACTTGGATTGCATGTGTGCTAGCTGCATCACTCTGCTGCTGAAATGGGCCAGCCACAGACAGAGAAATGAGAAGCCATGACTTTGAAACACACTGAATGTCACCTTTAGAGATCAACAATGCATACTTAGGTCAGGTACAATTTGTAGAAAAATATATATCCCTATGCAATCGTGGTGAACAAGTTCGGCTGAAACACAAGCAACAGCACTGAGAGAGAAAAAGCTACATTAGGTAAAAGATGCAGTTACTGGCCCTATGTCATCTGAGGCTTCTTCAATAGGTCTTTCTTTTTGCAAGTTGTGAACAGCCAGGCAATTTTCACCCACTTGTTATTTCCTTCCAGAGCACTTGATCCACAGAGGGAGTCACAAGCTCGAGAGCTCAATAAGAAATCAGAGTATTTGTGCTCGTTTCAAAGCACAAGCTTTTGAGTCTCAAATTATTGGAGTTTCATTCATAAGCTGCAGGCTTTCAGCTTTCAACATTCTCAACTATCTTGCAATTTAGTTCTATAAATGTTGAATAAAAATTATGTGTAAGAATATTACAGGTATCCACTGAAAGCAACCATGCTTGGGTTTTCAATTTGTGCACAGTAAGTGGTGTTCACGTAATCGTACGTATTAAAGAAAAACTAACCTTGCAGCCAGCCGTTAGGCAGTTTTGTGCCCTCGAAACTCCCAAGCAGATCGCAGTCCTTCCAGATGAGGCTGCCATGCATGCTTCCACGCCACATCCGCTGAATGATAACAGTCCCAGCAGAGACATAGGCTTGCACAGTTAGGGAGAACGTGTCTTTCCTATTTTTGTACAGGTGCTCCAAGTAATGATGAGGATTAATGTCCCAGAATGTGCAACCGATGCATCACAGGACCTTAACAAACCAATCTCTGCGATCTGTGAAGAGCCAAGAACAAGATATTTAAAAACAATAATTAAAAGCACTCACTTCTAATACTTATTTGAGGAAGCTATCACTTCGTAAAAGTGACCAAAATTTGCTATAATCACTTTGAAATAAACTGAAGCCTCATGTAAAATTTACGTACCTCAATATATATGTCCTACTGAAGTATAGTACTACCACAGTGGTAATCGTCTATAGAACTAATTTTCCAAAATAACATGAATGTTTTAAGTGCAACCTGGCTCCTGAAAAATAAATTCACATTAACTTTACAACTATCAAACGTGGTCAATCGACAGGCCCAACCTCATAATCAAACAAGAGCTCACTTGTATATAATCACAAAAAACTTTTTATGTATTTGCTCCATAATATATGTATGTATATAACAGTAGTAGTAAATTTTTCATGCTTCAACTTACTATAGAGAAACATTACATCTGATGGGCTTAAAAACTTGCACACGTTATAGAACGGCGTGAATTATAGTACCAGTGAAATTTAGTTCTGAAAGGTGAACTCACCGATGGCAGCATTTGGTAGCCGCCAGTGTCATGAGGAACCAAGTACGGCCAACAGGCAAAGGGCATCTGCAGACTGGAATCTGCCAATGACTGCAATGAAGGGCTGGCCAGGCGTGCACGTCCATTGATAAAGTGTAAGAACTGGCCTTTACCGGCCGTTGTCAAGGCTCTAGTGCCGTGCAAAACGATGGCCAGACGAACTCGGAAACCTGTAGTTAGGCGATATTGGCCTACAACTTCATCCAAAGCAAGGCACCGGTGAAATCTTTGCCTTTTCTGGGGGCCGGAGGGAAGTTTGACGTTCACGGGCTCTCGCTGCCACATAGAACTCTCAAGTTGTTACCGAAGAACAGTCTATAGGCGCGCTTCCAAAGTAACACGATCTACAACAGAATGTAGCATCTCGCAGTTTTGGTTGATCACATCACAGCGCTGGGACTATGGTTGTCACAAAAAGGAGAAGTGATGACTTAACAAACAAAATTGCCAAGCTGCCCCACCAGAACTTCGCAGGGCAAAACAGTTATCAACGCTGTCTTTCAATTTTCGGTCACACGAGCACAGCTTGTTCACAAGTCTTGGAACGTCAACACAGCACCACTGTTCACAACGAACATCGTTTCACTACCGCACAGTACATTGCTCTCAAGTAAATAGAAGCGTACGGTCTAACTAGTGGCGAAGCAAGAACCGAGCGCGTAGTTCATACGTTTCCGTACGTACTTGGGGTCACTCAAGTAACGTGTCAAAACGCTGTCAATCCGAAATGTCGCACAGCACCCAACTGAGAGACTGGATAGTCAAGCGAACGAACTGTTACCGGCACACAAACACACATTGCAGGCATCTCGAGTGCTAGTTGCCGTCGATACATCGACGCCGATCCCCACTTGATAACCACACCGACGCTCAGGCTTCGCTGCACTTCACCGTACACCATTGCACTGCCACAGCTTTCCGCACTGCCTACACGCACCGAAAGAGCTGCTGTAATCACAACACATCCGGTCAAACGCTGAAGTAACTCGTGCGAGAAGCGTTTGCTGAAATCGCACCGACCGATATGCTGTTTACGACGCCATGTTGTTTTCGACAACTGCGCAGCACATAAGAGAGCTCTTAGAAAGTACTTGCACTGTTTTCACGGCGAGCCCCGCCGCGGTGGTCTAGTGGCTAAGGTACTCGGCTGCTGACCCGCAGGTCGCGGGTTCGAATCCCGGCTGCGGCGGCTGCATTTCCGATGGAGGCGGAAATGGTGTAGGCCCGTGTGCTCAGATTTGGGTGCACGTTAAAGAACCCCAGGTGGTCGAAATTTCCGGAGCCCTCCACTTCGGCGTCTCTCATAATCATATGGTGGTTTTGGGACGTTAAACCCCACATATCAATCACTGTTTTCACGGCGAGACAAAATTTTCTCTTATGTGCGAGGGGGGTGATATGACAAACACGACAGGCGTGCCAGATGAAAGAAGTGTTTTGGCAACGTCACGGAGTGAGCTGATGTAGAGGGTATTGCTTCACAACCAATCACAAGCTGTGCCTGTCGGCCAAGCCGTCGTGTGCTCGCGTTTGTCGTCTGCTTCGATCAGAGCATGCGACAGGGGATTCGCCTTCGCAACGCTATTATTCTCAGGTCAAGTGGTCGCTGCGTCACACAAAATACATGTCAGTGGCTCGCTCTACCTTTGAATGATGTTCGTGCGCCAAGTTAAATAGCTGGTAATTGACGCAGGGATGAATTCAGCCAAGGTTTGCTCCAGAATCGTGAGGGTTCGCATATTTTCGGTGTCATACAAAGTTACTAGGGTCATTTCATTCCGATTGCTTGCCATATTATCACGGTCCATATCAGTGTCTGAACAGTGAAGGTGAAGATGCATGATTTGTTTTTAGTTCCATGCGTAATCACGCGCACCCCTAATACACTTTGGTTTACAAAGTACGCTTTGTTGCAGATCGTCCCAAAGTGTATCGACAACTGTATTTCAGAGATCGCAACCATTGGACAGTTAGAGCCAAGGAAAGTACACTAGACCACAAACTTTATGAACCACTCACTGAAAACTTCCTCTCATTTTTATTTCCAATAGCATGCAAAGAATGTGCTGCCATTAACCTCTTTGATGGTAATTTCCACCAATGAGGCAAGGATCTCGAGTCACACTTTTAATTGGATGAGTTGGGGCGCAGCACAACAACATAACAAATAAGGTTGATTCTATGCCATGCCGCGTTCGAATGCACCGACAATTCACGTATCACATTGGTTTAGATCCAACCACAAATCTTTACATGCGTAGCTTTATGCCATTGACGCCCAATAGAATTCTTCAATTACTGCGACTTCGAACTTATTGGACGATGGTGGTTGTCAACACCATCCACTGCGTACAAGGGAAACAACACGCGAAGCTCAAAGCACCGAAAGAAATAAAAACGCACCAGCAGTCATCAGGCAGCCCTTAATGTGCGTGAATTAACTCAAAACCAGCCAAGGCACCAAAGTATACCGCCGCAGAAGCAGGTTCTAAGTAGCCACATTGTTCCTAAGAGTGGTCCGGACCACTCTTAGGATTTTCTCTCAGCCATGCTGTTTTTACGCACAATTTCGCTTCGTGAATCCACTTACGAGCACTTTTCGGTGACGTAAGCAAATATAGCAACTGCATCACCATCGCTGACATGTTCCCGGGCAGTCACAGCGCGCTTTATTTGCAGCGGCCGATGTGACAACGATGGCCTCTTAAGACGTTTTTTCGTTTCGTGAATCGACTTACGCAACAAAATTTCTCTTGCGCAAAAATGTTTTCGTGAGTTTGTGAATCCGGCCCCAGATTGGTGAAAATAAAACATATAACATTATAACGAACTTTGACTTGAGTAGTTATTGAGCCAAAACGTTCTGCGTGCCATGCAGGTGTTATACCACAGATACACGCCTTTGTCTGAAACAGGTTAATCAAAGTACTTTTTGCGAATGTGATGTAATGTCACCTTTTCGAAGGGGTCCGCTTTGAATCCTGCCGGTGGCAAGTTATTTTTCGTTCTCTTTTTTGTTAATACTTACATTACAATTACTTCTAATGACATCCCCTACACTTTTCTCGGCATGGATTAATTATTGACATGTGGGGTTTAACGTTCCAAAACCACCATATGATTATGAGAGACTTCGTAGTGGAGGGCTACGGAAATTTCGACCACCTGGGGTTCCTTAACGTGCATCCATATCTGAGCACACAAACCTACAGCATACTTTCCTTGGCCTCGTTGTCTCTCAGTTTAAATTATTGTTGCGTCTAACAAAGAAAAACGATCTGTTAAATTTACACCTATTGGCTTCATGTTATAGAATAGTCATGTAAAAGATGAGCAGCATAGGTTGACGTGTCACCTTGCCGACGCGCAGTGGGAACTTTGCTGATTCTCTGAACGAAAACAGTGAAGTGGGCCCTTTGCAGCTCTATTTGCACTAGGCATTTTATGATATTCTTAAACAGGCAGTCTTAACTGTACAGGGATTAGTTGCCTTGCATGGTTGAGCTGTCCCCCAGAAAGAGAAGAGAGGCTACCAAATGAGAAGCCGTGCAAACAGGGCCCGTTTTAAGCTACCGCTTTCTAAGTTTGAAGCAAACCTCAAAGGTCCTCCAATGTTTTATAGTTTAACTGTGCCTTTGTTCTTTTTCATGCTGCGCCAAAAGGTATCAAGTATTCGCAACATAAAAGAATCTGTTTAGAAGTGCAGTAGTGTGTATCTAAGCTAAGATGAAACAAGAGGTGCGGGTCACCAGTCCCGATCCTGAGGAATCTTACTGTGGGCCTAGGAACTTGAGCTAGAACAATGTTTTTTTTAAATGCAATATTGCGATAAACAAGTTTGTTCGCTTGAAAAAAAAAAACAGTAATGTTCTGGTGACAAAAACAAAATTCCGCCAATTTCTTGATTTCTTAGTTTTGAGCACACTCCAGTAAAAAACGATGCGCTTTTTACCTTGAATACTTATTCGCATCCAAGAACAAGTTATATAGAACCTTACACTTCATTATCTTTGCTGCCTACTGAAAGAAGAGTAAAAAAAACAGAACCATGGCAAACCACACAGAATACTTCAGTTTTATTAATTTATTTTGCTGAAACCAACCTAATCTGCTGATAATCTAACTCAGAATATATTACCTTTGATACTTTTTCTTTCTTTTAAAAATAACATTTGCGGTTTTACCGTGCTTCGTTTTACTTCGCAATCGTGATGAACTCTAAGTAGTTTACAAAAAACATCAACATTTGAGTATATATTTCTCGAAAATGCCCCTTCTAATTTTTGAAAATTCTTCTGATTCATTTCAAGCACCACATCTACCATTTTGCGTGAAAAAATGTCACAATTGGTTGCTAAAAATTTGTAATGCGTCACAAAAGACAAAGTGAGCTCTGCGGCCTCATCATTCATTATGGGCTGTTAATTGAATATAAGTTGTTCAACATAAACGTACGCAGTGTAATCACAAAGCAACAACTTCACAACAATAAAAACACAGCCAAGTTGCCTGGTACGGCAAGCTTTGTCTTGAGATCAGGCACTCAAGAAATTTGCGGCACTCGATGCTGCGGGCACTACTACTACTACTACTACTACTACTACTACTACTACTACTACTACTACTACTACTACTACTACTACTACTACTACTACTACTACTACTACTACTACTACTATTACTACTACTACGACTACTACTAATACTACTGATAATAATAATAATATATTGCAATTATTTATAATAATAAAACATTATAGTTAGTGCCGCTTGGATGAGCTGTACTCGCGCGTGAAAATTGCGCCAGAGGACGAATGAGAAAAGGAATGCATCATTGTGGAAGGTAAAAGCTTGTAAGAGCAAGGGCCATATTCCAGAATGAAAACTGATAGGAATCTTGCAGTGAGTGCCTTTGCGCTCATGTGTTGCTTCCTTTCTTCTGGCAGCGAGTAGGATGACGACATAAAAAGAGCCCCTGGACAAAAAGTGGCAGTTTCGTTCTTGTACAATGGAGACGCATGGGTTAGTATATTATATTGTCACATGTGACATGCACTGACGCATTAGACCTTAATACGCTAGAGTAATACAGAGCGAATTTATTTGGTGCATTCCACTTTTTCTGCCACATCATGTTGCTACAAATGCCAATTGCATTCAGGCGATGTGTCTTCACCCGAAAATACCCTGGTTACCGTTTATATAATAACAATTGCGGGGATTCTATGTCCCAAAACAACGATATATTGAAAGACATCGTATTGGAGCGCTTTGAAAGTTTTGACTAGCTGGTGTTTCTTTAGCGTGCGTATAAACATGCACAACTAGCCAAAGCTTTCATAGAAATCCGGCCACCACTGCCGGCATTCGATCTAATGACACTTCGGTCAGCAATCAAACACCGTAACCAAAAGACCACCAGGACAAGTCCTGGCCCATCTGAATCACTTTCCTTGTCTTCAACCAAAATCTCTACTCCCCCTCACCATTTTCGCCGCCAGTTGATCAAAAAAGAAAAAATGGGAGGTTGCGCGATTTTCTGTAGCTCTATTTTTTATATTGCTTCGGAAGCCTCTGTAGTCAGTTTTCTTATAAAGATTGATTGTTGGGCGAGCTCGTGAGAAATTCCAAAGCGAGCACCAAAACAATGATTGATTTGATATGAGTGGTTTAACATCCCAAAACTACCTACCATATGATTAAGAGAGACGCCGTAGTGGAGGGCTCCGGAAATTTCGACCACCTGGGATTCTTTAACGTGCACCCAAATCTGAGCACACGGGCCTACAACATTTCCGCCTCCATCGGAAATACAGCCGCCGCAGCCGGGATTAGATCCCGCGACCTGCAGGTTAGCAGCCGAGTACCTTAGCCACTAGACCACCGCCGCGGCGCGAACACCAAAACAAGGCCATAACAGTGAAAGCCAAGAACACAAGCTTTTGCGCTTCCAGCTTTTGATTTTTGTTTTATTTGTTAACACGTGGCCGCCTGCGCTGTCCTACGCTTGGTTCATTAAAATAAACTTTTACTCGCAACTGAGCCCTCGTGACATAACCTGCAACACTTATGTTTCATGTTCCTCAGAGTTGCCTTTAGAATGTTAGTCTCGCAATGTTGTTCTGCATTTTGATTGTTCAGCTTTGAATTAAAGTATACGCATCGTTACTCATTAAAATATTTAGAAATGTGCTAATGCAGCGCACAACTTTCCGCACTGTCTTATAGTACGAAAATGAATGTTCCGGTGCGTTAGTGTGCGTACATCGCGTAGAGTCACTGAATGTGAATTTCTGGAACTTTATTTTTGGGCAGCCATTAATTTTACTCTCATTAGAAAGCAACAGTCAATTATTGATCCCAAGACATTATTAAAAACAATAGCTCGCTGAAAAGATTGTTTTTGGTCTTGTCCCCATTTTTATGTTAAGACACTGAGTTTTTGTCAAATAAGGGGTAATTTCTTTCACGAAAGAAAAGACACGTGGTTGAGCGTCATGATGTCCACAATCAACGCAGCATTTTATCTTATCTTGGCGGTCACACTTACCATGGCGTAAATAAGGTTACGAGCGTGCTTATTACTTAGTTACTACTCAATACCTAAGTTATTGTGCGTAACTTCTTTACTGTAACCTGCTAATTTTGTCACATTTCCACACTCCGCTTGTGGTAAGGCTATAAAAAATAAAAAATGCCTATTTATATCGCAATGTTCGAGAAATGTTACCTCCGAATATCAAATTACACATAGATTATTAAGGTGATAGCGTTAAACAGCTCGTTTCACAGAAATTCTGATGTTCTCATTGGTGTCGGGGCGTAGGCGTCAGTCTCGGTGTTGTCGGTTGCATGCCAAAACTAGCTAGTTCATGACTAAAAAATCGACAAAGATAAAGTTAAACAAGTAGTAAAAAATCTTCCGTGCGAGTCAGAATTAAACCCAGGCCGTCTGCGAAACAAGTAAGCAAGGAAGGACAATAGGAAGAAAAGAACGGCAGGTAGTTTAACCAGCCTTTAGGCAGCCGGTTTGCTACCCTGCGCATGGGAAGGGGATGGGGGAGATGAAAGATGAAACAAGTAGGTGCTTTACCACAGACTGACGCTATTGCCTAAATGTCATTCCTAAAAAAAAAAGCATTATATGTATGTCACTCTGTGGAAGGAGTCTCCTTAACTACGGACGTAGACAAGAAAAAGGGGGGGGGGACTTCAATCCCCTCCCAAAATTTTAAATTTTTTTTTGCCTATATGGACACGCAAATATACGAACGCACGCATGAACAACGTGTGTGCCCTCACTGGCACTCACGATGTTCGGGCTCCGACTGGACTGCTGTACATGGAGGGCCGCCTGGCGCTGGCCCGGAATATTCTTTGAAGGACCAATAAAGAGGCTTTGACTTCTTTACTTATTTTACACCCCCACCCAAACAATTGGTTGATTCGCATGTGAGGTTTGACGTCCCTAAACCACCATATAATTATGAGAGACGCTTTAGTGGAGAGATCCGGAAATTTTGACCACCTGTGTTCCTTCAACGTGCACCCGGATCTGGGCACACGAACCTCAAGCAATTTCGCCTCATCGAAAAGGCAACCACCACGGCCTGGGGTTCGATCCCGCGACCTGCGGGTCAGGCGCTAATTTCATGCATTCATTGTGTTTGAGCAGCATGCTTTATCTGTCAAACTGTGACGGTTGCTAGTTCGCACTCGTCATGTGTTCTTTTCGTGTGACCTTTCGCTTGAGGGGTGAACTGCAAGTTTCGAGTTGCCATCCGTTCTTCGAGTGACACTACAATTAATTGTGATAAAGCTAATTCTTTTGTCTTTATGGCAAACCAATGCAAAATATACGTTCAACAAGCTCTATGAGGACACGTTTACCTTTGGTGCTTTACGGGTCCCTATGAGAGGGAAATTCGTTAAGTTTTTTGCATTGTTCTTAACGGCAATCATTGCAAGTCTAATTGACGTCAAACTCGCATCACGCACCGAGCAAGTGTTCATCAGTGCTATTTTAATGAACTTGTATGACTAAACTACGCAGTCTCAAGACAGCAATTAACCAAGTGTATTTAAGTCTGGACAATAGTGAAACCATGCGTTAAAAGTTAATAATATATTTCTTTCCTCAGTTAATCACATCGATCTTCCTGGTGTGCCGCACATCTGTACGTTTTTATTTTTTATATGCTACACTGAGCTTTTATGGAGCTATGTGGAAAACTTGCATCATATTTGGCGGGCTAACTTACGTATTTCAAAGTAACTCAGAACAAAGAGCCATCTGAAGCTCTGTTTGAATGAAATGAAACGTCTAAAAATGATCAATGAAAACCATTTATAGATCTCGCCTCAGCGTGCATAAATTCACAGGTATTTTTGCCACAGCACAGCCAGCCGAACGAGAAAACTTGGGCAACTTTCAGCATTACAATGTCGACCATGAAGTTCGCATTCATCTTAATGCTTGCATTAACAGCCATGGTAGTGTAAGTAACCCTTTCGTTGCTTCCAGCAATACTAAGTTGAGCATTCACTTGTGGTCATACTATCTGCTCAGTACAATCGTTGGCTCGGGTACGCTGATTTCCAATTCAGGTCTTCTGCAAATGAGTGCTGCAAATGAGTGCTGCAAATGAGTGAAAATGGAAAGCACAAGGGAATTAGGTCGAAACTATTGGTAATAAAAATTAAGACAACTGCTAAGCTGTGTTTCTTCTCTTCCCAAGTACGTTTAGACCGTTGAAAAAACGTCTCCAAGATATATATATATATATATATATATATATATATATATATATATATATATATATATATATATATATATATATATATTGTGACGAGGTTTATTAGTCGATAACGACAACGGCAAGACAGCGTGAAGAACCGTAACCGTCCAGCAGAGATCAGCACAGCAGCGAGCCGAAGCACGAGCCGAGAGAGCCGGGCGTTGGCGATGCTGCTCGCCGCAGCACATCTTCTTCTTCACAATCACCCCCGCTGAAAAAGGAGCCATCCTGGCGACTTAAGAAGTTTCAGGCAGAGGCTCATGGTATGGTTTCACTCGGGAAACATGGACGATGTCACGTGCGCGCCGGCGCATGTCGTCCGATCTGGAAACTGGCTCAATTAGGAAATTGACTGGAGAGGTTTTCTCCAAAACGGTGTAAGGTCCCTCGTACCGGGGGACAAGTTTCGAGGAGAGTCCCGGTGTTTGGTGTGGAATTGCGAGCCACACAAGAGACCCTGGGGCATAGCTGGGATCTAAAAGGGCGGTGTTAAGGTGTTCTTTCTGGCGTTGCTGCTCTTTTGAGGTGAACGCACGGGCGAGCTGGCGGCACTCTTCGGCATGTCGAGAAGCATCGAAGACAGTGGGCACTCGAGGCATCAGGATGAAAGGGTAGTAGGGTGTCGATTGTATGGGAAGGCTCGCGTCCATAGAGAAGAAAGAAAGGTGAGATTCCCGTGGTGGTTTGAACTGCGGTGTTATATGCGAATGTGACGTATGGGAGAACACGGTCCCAGTTGCTATGATCAGATGCCACGTACATTGAGAGCATATCACCCAGCGTGCGGTTGAACTGTTCCGTTAGCCCGTTAGTCTGCGGGTGGTATGCTGTCGTTTTCCGATGAATGACGTGGCATTCCGAAAGCAGAGTTTCGACGACCTCGGAGAAGAAAGCGCGGCCTCTGTCACTAAGGAGCTCTCGAGGTGGACCATGTCGAAGGATAAAGCGACGTAAAATGAAAGAGGCGACATCCTGAGCAGTAGCGCTCGGCAAAGTGGCTGTTTCGGCGTAGCGTGTCAGGTGGTCAACTGCCACTATAATCCACCAATTACCATTTGATGTCAATGGAAGGGGGCCGTAGAGGTCTTTGCCGACGCGATCAAATGGCTTGGCTGGGCATGGAAGTGGCTGCAATGCACCAGTAGCACGTGGCAGTGTTGGTTTGCGTCGCTGGCAGTCAGGACAGCACTGCACGAATTTGCGTACAAAATTGTACATGCCGCGCCAGTAATAGCGATGGCGAAAGCGTTCATATGTTTTGAACACTCCGGCGTGGTCGCATTGCGGATCGTCGTGAAGAGAGGCGCATACTTGCGATCGTAAAGTGCGTGGAATGACCAGCAGCCACCGGCGACCATCGGGAGCGTAGTTGCGTCGATGAAGGAGTTGATCGCGGATGGCGAAATGGAAAGCTTGACGTCGGAGGGATCGAGATACTAGAAGGTTGGGCGTGCCAGATAGATATTCGATGAGAGATGCGATCCACGGGTCATGACGTTGTTCGGTGGCAATCGAGTCGAGATTTAGCGATGACAAGGTCTCGAGGCGAGTGTTTCCGCACGTTGGATCTAGGGATAAAGGTGAGCGGGACAGGTATCAGCGTCAGAGTGTTTGCGTCCGCAGCGGTATACGGCGCGAATGTCGTACTCCTGGATGCGGAGTGCCCATCGCGCAAGGCGGCCAGAAGGGCCTTTCAAAGCGGAGAGCCAGCAAAGCGCGTGGTGATCAGTTACTAGATCGAACGGGCGGCCGTATAAGCATGGCCGAATTTCCAAGCGCCACACCACAGCCAAACACTCTTTTTCTGTCACGCTGTAATTAGTTTCGGCTTTCGTCAGAGTGCGGCTAGCGTAGGCTACAACGTATTCTGAATAGCCGGGCTTTCGTTGAGCGAGGACAGCGCCCAGCCCGACGCCGCTGGCGTCGTTGTGCACTTCGGTAGGAGCCGTCGGGTCGAAGTGGCGAAGAATAGGTGGGGAGGTGAGCAGACGGCGTAGAGTAGTGAAGGCAACGTCACATGCAGGGGACCAGGAGGAGAGGTCACGTCACCGCGAAGAATATGGGTTAATGGTGACATGATAGATGCAAAATTGCGAACAAAGCGCCGGAAATACGAGCATAGGCCTACAAAACTGCGAAGTTCTTTCATGGTCGTCGGCTTGGGAAATTCTGCGACTGCTCGAAGTTTCGCCGGGTCAGGTAATACGCCGTGTTTGAACATGATGTGGCCTAGTATGACGAGCTCGCGTGCAGCGAAGCGGCATTTTTTCAGGTTAAGCTGCAGGCCAGCGTTGGTCAGGCAAGTCAAAACGTGCCTGAGGCGAAGGAGGTGCGTAGGAAAATCATGGGAGAAAACCACGACATCGTCAAGGTAACAGAGGCACATATTCCACTTGAGGACACGTAGCGTATTATCCATAAGACGTTCAAACGTGGCAGGCACGTTACAAAGCCCAAAGGGCATGACGTTAAACTCGTATAGTCCGTCTGGTGTAATAAATGCCGTTTTTTGGCGATCAGCTTCAGCCATTGGACTTGCCAATCGCCAGACCGCAAATCTAGCGACGAGAAAAATTCCGCTTAGTGAAGGGTGTCGATGGCGTCATCAATGCGCGGCAAAGGATAGACGTCCTTGCAGGTTATCTTGTTCAAACGACGATAGTCTACGCAAAATCGGATAGATCCGTCTTTCTTACGCACGAGGACGACAGGAGACGCCCAGGGACTGTGAGATGGTCGAATGACGTCTCTACGAAGCATATCTTCGACTTGATCGTTGATGACGCGGCGCTCTTCAGCGGAGACACGGTATAGTCTTTGACGCAGTGGCTGGTGTAGGCCGGTGTCAACATGGTGTTTGACTTGTGACGTGCGGCCCAGTTGAGGCTGCGACACATCGAAAGAACTCCTGAAATCTTGCAGAAGATCTAGCAGGTCGGCATGTTCGGTGAGATTGAGAGTGTCGGCAATGGTGATAGAAAACGTATCCTTGGACGACTCCTCGAGTGCCGACAGTGATTTTGGGTGGTCACAGTAGTCATTCGGGACATCAACCAAAACCGAAGGGTCGAGATCCTGCACGTGGCCGAGACATTCCCTCGCAAGCAAAGTGACAGGTGTGGAAAGCGGATTGCTTACGAACATATTGCTTCTTCCGGCGGCAAGGTCAATTGTTGCGAAAGGCAGCGGCAGAGCTCGACGACTCTTGAAGATATCGGAAGGCATAAAAAGGCATGTAGCGTCAGTGTAGGCGTTGCATGAAACGGGAACAAGGGCAAAAATTTCCAGGTGGAATATCGGTATCTTCATGAACGAGCAACTTCGCCGGCTGATGAAGAGCGTCAAGTAATGGGACATCACACAAGGGTGAAAACTCAACTTCGGCGCGAGCGCAGTCGATGACGGCAATATGGCGGATAGGAAGTCCCACCCGAGGATGACGTCATGCGAACAGACAGCAAAAACAATAAATTCCACGATGTAATGATTGCCTTCCATGGACACTCTTGCAGTGCAGGCTGCGAGAGGCGTTACTTGCTGTGCGCTTGCGGTGTGGAGTGACAGTCCCGAAAGCGGCGTCGTGACTTTGCGCAATAAACGGCAGAGATAAGCGGCAATAACAGAAACAGGTGCGCCGGTGTCCACTAGGGCGAAAGTACAATAACCTTCAACAGTTACTGCGACCACGTTAGCAGGAGAGGGGCGAGGGCTTAGACAGGTTGAAAACTGCGCAGCTCTTGCCTCTTGAACTGCGGTGCTTAGTTTTCTTGTTCGGAAGGTCCGCGCCGGCGACGCATGGGGGACGGCGATCACCGACGAGGAGACGGTGCGCGCTGCGGCTGGAAGTCAAGGTGGTCAGTAGGGGCATAGCGAGGTGACGAGACCAGCCCGTATTGGTCGAAGGGTTGGCTGCCGGGTTGCGACGACCGGGCATAGTTGCCGAACGTCTGAGGTCGGCGGCGGCAGTAGCGGGCAACGTGTCCGGGAGTGAAGCAGGCGTAGCGAATTGGTCGGTTATCGGGAGTCCTCCATGGATTGGCGACTGGTGGTGCCGCCCAAGGTGTAGTATAAGCAACCGGGTGTGCACGCTGTGAGCGCGTGGTGTAGGGCGGTTGCGGAAGCCTACGCACAGCGTCTGCAAATGTGAGCGGGGCGGCTACGGGCTGCATCTCCTGCGAACAGGCGACAAGAGGAGCCACAGGCTGCGCTGCATACGTTAGGGGTGCGGCCACAGGCTGAATCGCTGGCGGATAGGCAACAGGGGCACCTACCGGCTGTGCGACACGCGGGCAGTGGACACGGCTTGATAGAGGCGGCTCGTAGTGCGCAACGGGAACAGCTTGTGCAACCTTTTCCGATATAGCAGTGCGAAGCGGGGCGGGTAGACGGGTGGTGGTCTCGTGAGAAAAAGGCACTAGAGAAAGTTGGCGGGCGACTTCCTCACGGATGAAGGCACGGACTTGCTGAAGCAATGGTGAATTGTCAGGCATGGTGTCGAAACTGGACAGCGACTCACCACCACGCTGAGGTTGTCGAGTCAGAGAGCGTTGCTTCTTCAACTCGTCGTAGCTCTGACATAAGCTGACGACTTCAGAAACTGTGCTCGGATTTCTAGCCAAGAGCGTTTGAAATGCGCCATCGTCGATGCCCTTCAGGATGTGTTTGACTTTGTCCGACTCGGGCATGGTGTCATTCGCGCGTCGACAAAGGTCGACGACATCCTCAATATAGCTGGTGAAATTTTCGCCAGTCCTGCTGAGAGCGGACGCGCAAGCGCTGTTTTGCCCGCTGCTTGCGGACAGCCGGCCGACCAAACACTTCAGCACATGACGTCTTGAAGACGCTCCATGTGGGGATGTTGTGTTTGTGGTTGTTAAACCACAATTCTGCGACGCCGGTGAGATAAAATATGACATGGCCGAGCTTGTCGGCTTCATCCCATTTGTTATTGGCGCTCACCAGCTCGTAGTGCTCAAGCCAGTCTTCCACGTCGGTCCCATCCGCACCGCTGAAGACCTTCGGGTCCCGTAGCCTAGGATGGCCGGGGCAGTTGAACTGGGGCGACGATGCCGATGGGTTGGCGTTGTCAGTCAT
Organism: Rhipicephalus microplus; assembly: GCF_043290135.1. Taxonomy (NCBI): domain Eukaryota; kingdom Metazoa; phylum Arthropoda; class Arachnida; order Ixodida; family Ixodidae; genus Rhipicephalus; species Rhipicephalus microplus. Next base: position 28,851 of record NW_027465014.1, read on the forward strand.
GACGGGCGGTAGCGTGCGGCTTCGCAATTCCAGGGTGTAGCGACGGGGATGAAACAGCACTCTCCACCAAATGTGACGAGGTTTATTAGTCGATAACGACAACGGCAAGACAGCGTGAAGAACCATCCAGCAGAGATCAGCACAGCAGCGAGGCGAGCCGAAGCACTAGCCGAGAGAGCCGGGCGTTGGCGATGATCCTCGCCGAGCGCACATCTTCTTCTTCACTATATATATATATATATATATATATATATATATATATATATATATATATATATATATATATAACTAGAAGAACAGCCATCGCAAAACTCTGCAAACTTTGCGGGGTTCTGCGATTTTATCTGTCAAGCTGTGACGGTCGCTAGTTCGCCCTCGTCATGTGTTCTTTTCGTGTGACCTCTCGCTTGAGGGGTGAACTGCAAGTTTCGAGCGCCTTTTGAGGGAAACTTTCAGGCCATCTATGTAGGGAATAAAGAGTGGTCACCTGCAGTACTCTTTCGCTGAACTACAATCAATGTTTTACCGGTATCTCTGTATTTCTGCCACCCGTAGAATCTCGCACTCGGGAAATCCATGCGGATCCACTCGGTAATAAACATGGCTGCAGCTACTATCCCCAAAACATCGACTTTTGCAGTCGGCAAGAAATAGTTGCTAAGATTGTGCCCTCAAAATTATTTGTATTTTCTTGAACTACTTAACTAATTCAGTGTTGACTGACCAACCAGATATGCGATGCAGGGAAAGATCATAGTACTTTCTCATTTTCTTGCAGGACAGTCTCAAGTAGACACAAAGGACCCCGTGGCCTATTTGGAAATCTTTATTGTGACAGACGGGTATGCACCAGTTTTGCAGTCGTTAACGCATTTTCAATATGTGCATGGTTACCGGCAGTGCTTCCAACCTTTCATGGCTTTTTTTTAGTTTCAAGTGCAGTACAAGACCACTGTATTCTTTAGTTGATAGCTGCACACTTCCACTAGCATAGCGTTTAACTCTGTAACGTGTGAGATATGCCAGTAATGAGCCGAGAGATCGAGCCTAGTGGCCACCTGGCAGCTACAGGCTAAACGAAGGTAGTGTGCATAGCTCCTTGCGTTGTCTACTAGTCGCGACGTCTTCATATATGCACGCGCACGTCATACACTTCCTCTATAGGCGCTTTCTACCGCTCAGTTGGCCCTGTCTTTTGCACTTCTGCGTAGGCATACCGCGTATGGTTCAATTTTATTTGATTTCAATACAGTTTATACCCAACCAAGTCGGCATAATCAACAAGTGCATGGCCTAAACATGTGCGCAACCTAAATTGACAAACTTTCTTTTTCCTAATATAAAGAAATCACAGGTGGCAAATACCTAACAAGATTTTTATAGAGACGTAAATCAATATGATTAACTCAGTAATAAACACAGGGACCACGCGTTTTAGCTTAGTTGGATAGCCATCCCGGCGGAGTGCTTGGTGGTCATCATCTTTGAGCAGGTATTGCCCAGAAGAAGGTTGTGGACACACCTACAGCAGAAGCTTATTGCAAACTGGCTTGCGGCACCACTCGCCCGCCTCTGAAGATGTTTTACTGCGCTCTCAGCTTTACCCACTATCAGCCATACTATAATCAATGTGCTCATTTCACCTGTTAGTTCTACTAGCAGAGAGACAAACTATTGTACACATTTGCATATATTTTCTGTCTTTTTTGGCCATAGTTAGATTGAGCACGCTAATGTGACGGTTATAGGTTTATATTTTAGTAACTGCTTGAAAAGTATGCAGAAAACATTCATTTTTGTGTATTTATATGACCACGTGCTATGCTCTCTATATGAGATTTTGAGTCTTGTAACAAAATAGATCTTCACTGTCGTAGTGACTGATGTGTGTTGTAAATAAATTGTTACTGGAACGTTATTAACTACGGAAATGTTTCTACCATTCTAGCCTTGCAAAGAAGGAGACAATGCCGATGCGACTATCCTACATGCGAATGTGTGCGGAGAGGTGGTGGCTACTACTGCAGCTCTTTAATTTGGTACTAATATCCTTAATAAAATCTAGCACAAGACGCTTCTGCCTTGTAAAATAATAAAAAAGAACTGTAAAGAGGAATACCTTCTATTCACGACAACAATAGTAGGGCACGCTACGTGCAACGATCAATTCTTTTTCATTAACGCATAGGCATAATGCCACAAAATCATGTCACATGCTCAAGATGCTTTATAAATGCACCTCTTGTATCTCCACTTTTCTTCACGGTGATCTTAGTTGCCTTCTAGGATTGGCAAAGGGAAGTAATGCACTATGAACATGGCCTCCTGCAACACGTCTTTGCTATGCATCAATCATATTAAGCGCATTCTTAATAGAGAAGTGCAATTTTTTCGAACGAACTAACACACCGCAAGGTTGCGACCTCCACGAAAACTTCCGACAAAAGGAAACACCGCTTAAGAAGAAGGTGAAGGAAACAGAGAACGACTTGTGGAAAATTGGAATGCTTGCGAAATAATCACTGGAGATCTACCAAACTTTCAAGCAGAAACTTGCAAAAAGAAAAGATCTACGATAATTCTCGGAGTAGTTCTCTGCTGTTCAAGGCCACAATGGGATTATTGCGGACCAAGACGTATCGAGCCAAATACGAAGATACAGGCACGTTATGTAGTGCGTGGAGAGGAGGAGGACATAGCTGAATATTTTATAATGTTCTGTAAAGGGCTCCACCCTATAGTCGAAGATATTGGCGGCAAATTTTCCAAAGCATTGGGGTTTAGGGACAGTGAAGGCAAAATACACTTTAAACGGGTAAAAATATCCAGGAGGAGGCTAATTGATGGTGGCTACAATCGAGGCACGAGTGAAAGGCAATCCTTAAACACACAGTGATAGTACTTAACTTTATGGCTAGGTGGCGTGAGCCACCACGCGATCTAAAGGGCACAGCCGAATACATACATACATACATACATACATACATACATACATACATACATACATACATACATTCATACATACATACATTCATACATACATACATTCATACATACATTCATACATACATACATACATACATACATACATACATACATACATACATACATACATACATACATACATACATACATACATACATACATACATACATACATACATACGTCCGCCCGTCCGTCCGTCCGTCCGTCCGTCCGTCCGTCCGTCTGTTCGTCCATCCATCCATCCATCCGTACCACTCACAGCATTCATCCAGATAAAAAACATATGAGGATGCTTGAGGTTAGCCTTCCAGCGTAAGTGTCCATAGTGTAATCAAGCCACGTACGCATGCTTTCTGGATTGGTAACCTGCACTAGCTCTCGGTGCATGCCTCAGCCGTGCCGCATGACTCTGAGTGTCACATTGGCCGTTTAAAATTGTCATCGAAGATTTATTGCAAGCACACTTTTCTAGAGCCCACAACGCCGTAAGTATTTTTTTCGCGAATCAGCGAAGGGTCCACTTTGTGTCCGTAGGGCAATAGGAGACCTACGCAGCTGTTGACTTAGTTGATCGTTCTGCCACTGCTGCTGCTGAATAAATATGCCTGAGTGCTTTGTGAGGGGCTAAGCCTTTAAAGGGACATTAATGGCAAACATCAAGTCGATGCTGATTGCTGAAATAGATGTCCAGAAACTTGGCAGTGCTACTTTTGTACAAGGAAGTCCTTATTTTGAAATAAAATAACGTTTTTGTGGTCTGCATCACGTTAGCACACTTGAAATACCCGGCGTCAAAGTGGCCGTCTCACGTCACTGTCACCCCGCACAGGGTTGCCCAGCTTGACTGCGTGGCCGCCGACCCGCCAACACTACTAGCAGCAGAGCGAAAGTAGCGGGAGCCACAACAGCTACAACGGCCATTGAAGAATTTTTGAATCTGGCCACCAATATCGTAATCGTGCTTGGTTCGACTGGGCTACACTAGGTAGCACGACCTGTCTTGTTTAACCAGGCGAAATTTAACTTTGGATCACTCGCCTCATTCCTTATAGTAACAGCCAGCGGTTCTTTGTTTGTTTTTAATCAATCAGAAATGAACAACCATCGTTTTGTTTCGTCTCTTGATGCACGTCGAGTTCTTAATTTAGCACAGATAGTTCTATTACTAATGAATAATTGTGAGGTGTAAGTTTGCACGTCATCGGGATCATTTCTCTTGCAATTACTGTAATTTCTCGGTAACTGCTTCTGATAATATTGTTTTAAAAGACATTGTTGTACATTGAGCTTTCACTCTGACATGAAGTGTTATTTGACTTCAGTGTCGCTTTGAAACACGCACTCATTTCTCAGTGTACGTTTTTTATTCCTGGCGCGTTTTTACGCTTCTGTCCTGCTATATGATGAGGCGTAAAGCAGACTACTTCCACTACATGGCATTTATATATTTGGTTTTTTTACAAAACAGTTCCAATAAATGTCGTGGCTTTGTTGTCGAACATGTACTTTCTATGCACCTGGATTCAACCCTTACAGAGACCTGGAAGTGTTTATCATTTATTCTATCTGCGTCCTACTTTATTTTTCTCGTGGACAAGATGATGATTTACCGACCACAACCACGACTGCCCACGCCGACAAGGACGCCGACAACGACGCAACACCAACGCCAACACCGATGCTGACACCAATGACGACACCGATATTTCTGCGAAACGAGCTCTTTAATATAGCGCTAACAGCCGTAGCGTTGTGACATTTGCACAATTCCTGTAGTACATACAGGCTGAGGAATTCTTCGGCGTAGCGGCCGGAGTCTGTTGACTGGCCCTTTAACCCTATCGTGTTAAAATAGCTCAACGACGCTTGCCTCCTGATCTGTCTGAGACCAGAAAGAAAGATAAAAAAAGACGCGACTGTGAACATGGCCGTGAGACTGCGTTGCCCGCTTATGCTGGCCTCGAGAAGAACAAAAACTTTGCTAGACGGTGTACGCATGAGGCGATTGAATGTCATCCGCTGAAGCAAATAAGCTATATCATCAGAGTAAAAGTTTGTACGCGCTTAGTCTTGGCGACGCAGAAGAGAGTTAAACGAGATATTAAATTGTAACTGAAAGAAAACAACGCCTGGCGGACAGCGCGTATTCGTCTGAATTTTTCCATTGAAATTCTACCCTCTACACAGTAAAGCTGCCAGTCCAGCAAAAAATTCAGTTGTGGACAGAACAGGCCAACTCGGGCGCCAACCCACAGTTCGAGCCACAATCCTGAGTCAGGATCCACAGATATCCCACCACCAAATTCAAGTAATACTGCAGTCAGGTAAGCCAATCTTGTCCATCCTTTCTAGTAAAACTGGGTACTCGACCTTGTTGTGTGCTTTAGAAATATGTAAAGTGAATAATAATAATTTCAGTGGTTTGACGTTCCGAAACCGCTGTATGAATTTGGAAGACGACGTGGTGGTGTACGCTGGAAGTTTTGACCATATGGTGTTCTTTAACGTGCGCTTACACTGCGCGTGGCGTCCTCTACCAATCCGCCTCCATCGAAATGCAATTGCCCTGGCCGGGATTGACCGCGCCATCTTCGGGTTAGCAGCCGCTCTGAAGTAGCTAGTGCTGCATTCTGGCACCGTACTAGTTGAATTATGCTGTCCAAATCAACGTCTGGGCTCCAGATAGACGTGCTTAGTCTAAAACAACTTGACGGGGACTCGATAATAATTTCGTAGTCTCGAGTTTTGTTAACCAAGCGTGTAATATTATCTCATTAAACTTTACTTAAGTATAGGTTAACGAAATGGGTTAGTGTTGTCCGGAGCGAAGCCTTTGTTATCTTCAAGCAGATGAATTACTATCGCTACTTTCCGCACTGTAGGAATCCACGCGTGTTTTATAAAACATCCTATACGGTATCCAATAACACACTATAGAGGCAACATAAAAATGTTCAACGTGTTCGTTTTAATTTCATCAGAGCCTGGGCTCGCACGGGTAAACAAGATACCACTGATGATGAGTCCGTCAATAATACTTCATCATTTTCGAGAATACCTTGCTTTACAAAGCTGAAGGAATGCATATAAAAAAATCTAGGCTCCAAACCTCTGGCATTTACACCTATGTCTTCAGTTTTTTGGTTGAAAAGCACAATTAACTTCATATTTAAGGGAGGTGAAATCAATTTCAGAAGGGTGTGTTGCTGGGCAGAGAGAGAGAGAAATAATTAAAAGGAAGAGACAGGGAGGTTAACCTAGACGAACTGGTTTGCTACCCTGTACGGGGGTGGGGAAAAGGGTCGGAAAGAGGATAGATATAGAGAGATATAAAATAAATTAGAAAAAAAAACACGCATGCGCACACATTCAGGAGTTTTGATCACAGTCGCTTGGACAAGCCGGTTGAACGCAAGAAGCGCAGGAGCACCTTCACAACCTTCTTCTGCGACAACAAAGTCCTGTCGGCAGCGCAGGAGTCTTTCTTCCGAAAGAGGCTGATTGTCCAGTTCATCTAGTGTATTGCAGAGTGACTGTCTCTGCGAGCAGTATTGTGGGCATTCGCACAGAATGTGCCAAGTTGTTTCATCACTGCCACAATGGTCACATGCAGCAGTGTCAGCCATTCCTATGCGGAACGCGTACGCATGGTAAATGCGACGCCCAACCATAATCTGCACAGCATAGTAGCGTCTCGTCGGCGTAATTCCACCTGGGCAGTGTTGGTGATATTCCAATATTAAACGTAGCACAAAAGACACTGAAAATGAGAGCGCAACATACACAGCGCTAACTTTAACTGAATTTATTTGAAGAACACACACACACACACACACACACACACACACACACACACACACACACACACACACACACACATATATATATATATATATATATATATATATATATATATATATATATATATATATATATATATATATATATATATATATATATATATATATATATATATATATATATATATATATATATGCTGGAATAATAAAACAAACATGACAAGCCATTTTGTAATCAACGTCAATGGGGTCATTTAATATAATATTGTCCCCAAATTTGCAGGCGAATAGAGCCGGAGGGGTATTATAGATAGTCTGTCCTATCGATGAATAATCAACACCATTATAGTAAAACGAAAAGCCAGAAAGTAGCATGGAACCCACTGAAAATTCTTGTCTCCAAACGGGTCGAAAAGTCCGCAATTTGGCACAAAGGAGTCACGAGCAGCAACCCTGGACTCAAAACAAACACACGAGGCAATCTAGTGTTACTTTCCGAAGTTTTTGTAAGCAATGATGTCGCTGAGTGCTAAAACAGCTCCTCGCCACCAAACAAAAAAAAAAAAGGCTAGGTTCGATTCTCACTCAAATAGAAAATTTTATAATTTAGTTTATTTGCACCTCTCTCACTTTTTGAGCCGTTGACGATGCGGCTTTTCGGCTCACAAGAAACGACGCCATCGGGGCACCGAAATTTATGTGTAATGAGCTCGTTAATGTTATTACGTTATGATCCGTACGGGCATACGCAACGTTTGCTGAAGACATGTATAAGTCAGTCTTTTTAGAATGACTGATTGGTGGGCGTGCTGGTGCAATATTTTAAAGATAGCCCTGAAAACGAAGGCATATGATAGGAACGTGTCGACAAGCGCTGGTGGTTTTCTTTCAAAATTTTTGCTTTTCTGGTGTGTCAAGATGTGGCAACTGGAGCTGTTCTCATATTTTGTTGTTGTTATTGTTTGGAATACACTTCCCATTGGCGTTGTAGACAGAAAAAGACAAGACGCCGACCAAGAGCATGTCAAAAATGTAATAAGAGACGTTTCGCGTTTTCTAATAAGTTCCCATAATTAGAGGAAGCTTTTGTTGTCGCCTTCAATTCTTGTGTTCTTCCGTTATAGTGTTTTGTATATATAGTATATATATATATATATATATATATATATATATATATATATATATATATATATATATATATATATTATTTTTTTAATTATTGCCCAGATTTTGGTTGTTGTGACTACAATGTAACTGCCGTGCATTGCTGCCT
>NW_027465014.1:37108-78358 GCF_043290135.1 Rhipicephalus microplus
GTCTTCGGGTTATGTGAACTAGCCGCGCTGATCCGGTTAGTGTACTGCGGTGCTCTCTCCCGTTCTCTCCCCAAAGCTGGAGGGGGGTGCGGGCAGTACGTCCATCTTCCCTGCGACGTTTGTCTCGCCGCATTATTTTTTCCTTTGCATTACAGCAAAGCCACTTTGGGGCATTGACACGGCGTCTCTCATAATCATAGAGTGGTTTTGGGACGTTAAACCCCACATATCAATCAATCAATCAACCAATCAACTTTGGGGCATTGAGCATCGATCATCGCATGCGGCCCTGCGAGCGGGCTTGTCACTGGGGTGCTCGTGCCGGTCTTCATTCCTCCCTATTGGCGAGCCATAGATCGCTTTTTTTTAGCCATATTCATTTGTATATCGGTTCGTTGCACGGATGCTTTGGCGTGTGGCCGCGCGCCTCTCCGGAGATCGTTTGATGAAGCAGACGTCGATATAGAGAGGAAGGGCTCTAGTAGTGGCTTGTCCGGTAATGCAAGCCATGCAACTGCCACCCCCCCACCCCTCCCCAATTTTCCCGTCTCTCCCTCTCAAGGCTGAACTAGTCCCCTTCCCTCCTACAATGTTTGGGAAAGAATCCACCGTACGGCGATTGGCAAAAAGAGCCCACCAGTGTGTGGCCCTTTTGTTTCTTTTTTTTTCGTTTCCCATAATGATACCTTCTGCGGATGGGGCGAACCGGTTTTCTACCGATATTGTTTGGAGATGAGCGCGTTAGATTGCGCGAGGAGGCCGCGTTTCGTGCGTTTAATCATATTTACCGGCCCGGAATCTGGCGCTGGTCGTCGTCCATTAACTCGAAAACGCGCCCTGCTGTTGTTCCCCTCCTCTTGTTCGATGCCGAGGCACGGAGCCTGTCTGACCTCGGCGTGCTATCGCGTCTGTCTCTCTTCTCTGGGAGAGTCAATATGATGGCAATTTTCCTCTGCACGCCCGAGTGCTCTCCGCCTGGCCAAGTTTAGGTAAATAGGGCTGCTTATCTCCCAATTGCGCTTCCTTTAACTGGCAGCTATGTCGTTCAAAGCATGGCTGCTCCCAGGAGTGCTTTGCGCGTCTCGAGAAGCGCTGGGCTTATCGCTTTTTTTTTAAATTATCGTAGCCTATATCTCACCAACCTGCTGCTCCTTATTTGTTTGAAATTCAGCTGCAACCGCCAGCATGTAGACGTCGTGATTTTGCCCCCAACGATCGTTTATGCATTCTTATTTGAAAAAAAAAGAGGGAGGGGGTGAAGGGTGGTAGGGGTGGAGACAGATATTGCAGTTTTAAGATTACTGTCTGGGACCGTTCAGTTCACCTGTGTGTCAGTTCACCCGTGTTTTTTTTTTTTTCAAAGATCAGAGAGCTTAAGCAGAAGGTGCGATTCTTGACCCGTGTATCTCATTTCTCATTTTAAATGTTCCTTGAAAGACAGTGGGCTTTCGAAAGCGCCAGCTTCGCTTTCTTTGGTTGTACGTGGCTCTTGCGTCACCAATATTCGCGCGTCATTACCGTAGTGATCAGACAAACGTGAGGAGGAACGTACTAGAAAGCTTCAAAGCTTCTGAAACTGTACATGTTCTATAGCATACGTTTTGCTAATAAGCTTACGAACGCACGAAAAGTGAAAGCTCCTGTTCGTGTTTTACCCTACTGACACTCGAACCGGCCGTTGGACGAAACGTGCATTGTTCAACGAGTGACGGAAAAGGATGGTGATGACGACACAGAACCATGGCGTGCCCGATACTTTTCTATTTTGCTTTTCCGATACTTTTCTGCACTTTTTGTGCGTGCTATTATATCCCCCTGTGTCCACTGCGATTCAGGGATGGGATCGCATTTTGAACTTTCTCAAATCAGTGCCTTGCTCTGCGTTGCGTTGTTCTTTTACTTGCATATTAACTATGCACATTATCGCAATCTAATTTGGAATACGCCTATTCGGGTTAGAACAGTATTCGATTCGTGTTAGAAAAAGAAAACAAAAAGTAAGGCAGCTTCGCACTATTAGTGTCAAGCTCGAAGGAGAAATGCGGAGCTTGACGAGCTTCTTCGTTTTCTCTAGCGTCTCTTCCCTTCTCTTTGTTCTTTCCATAGCATTTTTTCTTTGACCTGTTTATTTCTATCTATTCCATTTTCTCTTCATTTCTCTTTCTATATATTCTTTCTCTCTATTTGTCGCTTGCTTCCTCTTTCTTTCCCTCTTTTCTTCTCTCTTTCTTTCTGCATTTCTTTCAGTCTATACTTATCATTGTTTCTGCGCTATGATTTACTCCCATTTTTCTTTAACTCCTCCCCACGTCTCTCTCTTTCCCACCCGCTGGCTATACACTATACTACAGGAGGCTATGCTGTGTTCCGCCAGCGTTCCTGTATGGCCAAGTGGTCAAGACGCTCTCTTTGGGATCGCTGGTTCGAATCCCACTTCTCCAAGAATTGTGTGTGTGTGCGAGAGAAATGCCGTTTGTCTCTTTTCTCTCTCTCTCTCTCTATCTGTATTCGTTATCTGGTCCATCAGAGTTACCGCATTCTACGCCGGACATAGCTGCGCATATGTTATGGTAGCGAAGCAGAAGATGACGAAAATGAAGAAGAGAACGCCTGCCAGTTCAGTGTGATGATAGTGATGATTTCTGTTCACCTCTCACGGACCAATGCTTGGCTTATGGTGAATTCCATTGAGAGAACAGGACTAGAGGGGCAGGGCACTGAGAGCAGGGCCACTCAACGTGCCACTGGAATGCGCCGCGCTCCCTGAGGGCAGGTGCGAAAGTAACGAGTAGGGAGACCATGTGACTGAAACATTCCAAGCCCCGCATATTCTTTGTGGGGCAGCAGCAAAATACGCGTGAAATCGGTCAGCCACATACTCTTCATTATCCGAATACCTATTATGTTGGTGCAATGACCCATTCGGCAAACGTCCAGCTCTTATCGTAGCCATCCGTACGAAACAGCGGGGTCAAACTACACATGCTTTCAAACTACACATCCCTTTCAGTCGTGGCGTCCACATTTGAGGAGGTGAACTTCAAAGGCGCGCCACACGCCGTCTGTTTTATCAAATGGCTTGAAACTCGGTATGCAGTCCTGCAGGCTTCCTGAGTGGACAACTAGCGGTCGTTTAATTCCATTGTGCTTTGTATTGTTCCACAGGATCACTTTTGCTGGAAACACTACCATGTTCGACGATGGTTCGACGTGCCGTGGTCCAGGACTAACGTGAAAAGTATTTTTTTTTACCCGTTAGAAACGAATACAACCAAAAGACAAACTTTGCATGCATTTCGGGCCTAACAGTTGATTATATTTTATGCAAGTACTGAAGCTGGCGGGTTGCAGAATAACTAAATAATTGCACACTGTATAACTTTAATTAGTGAAACTTACAAAAACAGCAGATTCACTCATTTTCTTTCTTGGAATGTAATGCTGAGCGCCTTGGAATTATGCCACGCAAATTTGACGTGTTTCTGGCGATGACATCATAATTCGTGACTGAGGGGGCTGTAAACTCGATGCTTTGAGAGTTCGTCTGCTTTCAAGATGGCTCGGTTTAAATGTAAAGTTTGGTCGTTTGTGTTTACACTCTTTGTACTCCTTAATAGAGAACGTCAGTGTACGTATGTCCTGTGTTTCGTGCCTATACCGCGTACCTTTCTCGAGGCAGATAAGATTAACCTTAACCAACTCTCATATATAGACACTTTTATGAAGAAATCTCCTGCGAGTTGATTGATTGATTGATTTGTGGGGTTCAACGTCCCAAAACCACCATATGATTATGAGAGACGCCATAGTGGCGGGCTCCGGAAATTTCGACCACCTGGGGTTCTTTAACGTGCACCCAAATTTGAGCACACGGGCCTAATCTCCTGCGAGTGCGTCTTATTGCGAGCCCAAGAAATTACTTGCGAGTCGACATATGTAATCCCGAATGCATAAGCGTTCCTCTCGAAGCGCTGAAAGACGTACGGGGCTCTAGATCGGAATTGAGGACATTCGGACCCGACTGAGCGAGTAAAGACGGAACAGCGATTTGGCCGATGCATTAGGAAGCCACAAAATATAAAGGAGACGGACAGACATTGGAGAGAGGCAAGCACAACTTACGTGGTCAGCAAAGCAAGGTGACGTGAAAACCGAAATGATCGCACGCGCATGCAAAAAACACACGGAAAAGAAGAAGAAAAAAGAAGAAAACCATTTGGTCCTGAACCGCCCTGCGTACCATATCTCATTCTGTTGGGCTGTTTGCCAGCTTTGCAAACAGTGAAGCCCTTTCACCGATGCACACCCTGCGCCGCTTTGTGCGCGGATAACGGGGCTCGCCCGCAAAGGCAAGCAGAAGGCAAACGCGTATTCGCGTCTGCATCGGCTCGTCGTTTATTTCTTTTTTCGTCGTGCCGTACCAGCGTTGTTTTTGCGGGCAGCGCCGTGCCCGTTGCTGCTAATTATGTCTGCAGGGTCACTTGTGTGCCCGCTCTGTGTGCATTATATGGGATATGCGCCGCCGACGCGCATGGCTCGCTTCGGCAAACACGGAGAGGTGAAACCGAAAGCGCGAGGATGGAGAGGACAAGGGGAGAGAAAAATGTGGCCGAGGAGGAGCTCGAAAGTACACCTGCGCTTCTCTGCGAGGTCCGCTCGCGTTTGATCGCAGGTACCGCTCTCCGGCGGTAAACTCACAGACCCTCTCTCTCTCTCTCTCTCTCTCTCTCTCTCTCTCTCTCTGTCCTCGGTCCTCCCGAAATGGGACGGCGGCGCAATCAACGCGTATGTTGATACAGCGCAGACAGGTCCTTCCGTGAGGTGACGCCCGTGTCGGCTGCGTCGTTCTTTTTCCCGGGGGAGTGCGCCGGTGTGAGAGCGTCGTTCGGGACGAGGAGGGGGGAAATCGGGAGAAATCACGAGGAGGAGGGGGCTCCGATAGCGGCGGCCGGGGATGCGCTCGAAAGCGCATTCGACCGTGGGCGCTCGGCCAGCGCGACGGCACGTCTAGGTGCGACGCCAGAGTGTGCCGCCGAGCTGCGCCGGGGCGTGAGGGGTTGGAAACACGCGAGTGTATAGGTGACCCTCCTCCACGTAGCATCGATCGGGCCAAAAAGAGAGACGGACAGCCCGAGCAGGAAAGGCGACCGTTGCGCCGCCGCCGTCGTTAAAGGGAAAGACAAATAAAACAAAACTAAAATAGCGAGGAGCGAGGCAGCGGCGCCTGCCGAGAGGAGCGGCAGTGTGCGCTCGGCCGGCTCAGCTGTCGAGTGCTTGTCATCGGCGCCGTCCTGCTATGCGTCGACCGGCACGCCGACGCGAGGGCCCGCCGCTCGCTGGCCCCCGGCTTCCGTCCACTGGCCGGCGCTGAGCGGCGGCACGCCGATGGGCCGGCCGCGGCGGTGGCCCCCGTTGCCGCTCCTGTTGCTGTTGGCGGCTGCGGTGGTGCTGCTGCTGTTGCCCGCTGCCGCCACTTATGCCACAGGCACCGCAGGGGTGAGCGGCACCGGATTTCGTTGGGTGCTCTTGACCGGCGCTCCGAAGGGACGCTCTTCGCTTGCTGTTTACGCGTTGGTAGTTGTTGGGCAGTTAAAACGGATGCCCGCGTGCGGGAGCACCGCGGCTGCGTATTTATGCACTGTCGATTCGTCCTGTCATTGCTCGGGAGCCATCACTCCTTTTGGTGCCGATTTAGAGTGTGTCATTACTTAGGACAATGCATATGCACATATTAACTCGCATGTTCTTGAGTATGGTAGTGTTTTGTACTAGAGACATGGCAGCAGACTATTCAGTTGCAGAAAAGTGAACTCGGGTCATCTATATAAAATATTCCTGTGTATTGTGCCCTTTACAGTGCACAATATTCGCGGACAAAATTTTGTATTAACCAGTGCATGTGCACAAAAGGATGACTGTGCAACATTTACCTGACTTTGAAAAACCAAATTCCACACTTGGTCAGATGTCGCCAACTGGCAGAGCTGCACCCTGGAGCAAATACTTGAACAGAGGATCTTGGCATGGTTTTGGTTAGCCTTGCGAAAACGTTATTCCTGAGTAGAGCAATGGCTAAACGATGTCTTCAAGCATTGCCACTGCTGATCATTCCAGCTATACATCCTGCGATTACCTTGCTATACAGAGCACCCTTAGATTTCGGGCATAGTGGTGAAGTCTATGAGTAGAGACTACCGCTGTGATGCGAGGTCAGGTAGCTGCAGTGTGACAACTGCATTGCTTGATCATTGCTCTTCCCAAGCTTCTTTATTGTTGTCGGTGTTTTGCAATGCGCCCACTTTTTGCCTTCCTTTACGGCTTCTGCTAAGGCATGATGCAGGATGGTTTTGTATGAATAAGGGCATCTGACCGCATTCAGGATTCCGCAATTGTGTAAGGGCAGGATGGAACCTCAGATGCTTGTGGATGACAGTAAAGTGGTTGTGTTGTTGAAGAACTCACATCAATGCACATTTTGCAAGTAAGCACATGATCTAACAGAGTTAATCAGGCTGAACATGAAATTGGGCATTCCTTGTTTTTATTTACCACATGTATGTGCATGGGTCCCTCTTGAGAACACTTGTCATTCATACTGTCAAAGTGATTATCACTTGTATGTGTGCAAATTATAACTGAAAAAAAGCTACATCATGTTAAGCTGCAGCTTATAGTACTACTACTAACATATTGTAAGAATATTGTTACATATTGTAAGAATATTTTGTCTTGTTTCCTGCAGATCACACTCGGGAATTTTCATGTGGGCGCCTGTACTATCGAACATTCTACATGGACCGCAAACGCGAGATCCTTTTTGTTGGTGGCATGTAAGTTTTCAATAATTTAAAGCACTGGTTTTCAACACGATAAACTTGTGGAGAAAGAAGTTGTGCTTATATCATAAAACTTCTATGTTCCAGGGACAAAGTTTTCCGGCTCAGCTTGGCAAATATTAATCGAACCAAGTGCAATGTAAGTGCGTTACTAATTTTTATGTTGCAACTGTATTTTCTTGCAATCCTCTCAAAAACATATATGTACATGTCATAGGTAAACCTTAGGAAGCATATTGGCATCCTTTGTCTTTATTGATGTGCTACATGTAATTGTCATAGACAAGTAAGCACACAGCTATTAATTCCTGGTTTAATGTGCCAGCTCATGTTTGTGTAATATAACACATTGCTGTACTGCGCAATTATTAAGTGAGTTGCTGGTCATAGAAGTGGGAGTTCTAATTATATTTGTCTAGTCGTGATGCTATTGACACCGATTATTGACAAGTTTAATACTAGGCAGAGTTATTTGCCATTTGCATAGTTTTTCCTTAGCTCTGATGTTAATACGTATTCTATTAGCTTGTTACGAAAGGTGTTAATTTAAATTTATCTCTTCAAGTATTGTGTTTTGTGCTGCCCTCTCTCTCTATTTGATATTATTTCAAAGCAGACTATTTTATTTCAGTCTGACTGCCTCTTTGGTGGTCTGATATTGACGGGGTCTGGATTGATTATTATTGAGTTCTTCAGTGGGTTGATAGTACTCATAAACATGTGTATCAGTACTGTGACGTGGCATCGTTAATTTGTTTGCTTTCTTAAATATATGCAGCCTGTTGCAAAGGAAATGCTCAAAATTAGGGGTCCTTGGAGAGCTACAGTGCATTTGGCTGCGCATCTTTGGAGGATGTACTGTCCCACGGCACACAATCAGCTTACTGGAGCCAAATTAGTGTTATCGCTGAACTTTGCTTAGTGAACTGTAGTTGCAGTTGCCTACGTCTTCCTATGTTTTTTCCTCACTCTTCTATGATGGATATGTTAGTGCACTTTGCTGTGTATTATGTTTAGATTTTATTGAGTCAAAATACAGTGTTCATGGAGGGCATATATTTGTTACTGAGGCTTGAATTGCATTGCAGGACCGGAGTCTCAGTGCCAACAAGGACGTTGTTTCTACCTGTGTTTATAAAGGAAAGCGAGAGGTGGGTATCAACACAGCTCTTCAGCATGCTTTCTTTATGTAAAAAAAAAAAAGATAGCATGGGTGTGGAGCATGGCTTGTTTTATGTTAATAACGGACGTACTACGCTCACCATCTGCATGAAAGTTTTGTGAAATCTAGGCTTGATGACTGGTTGTTTGAAAATTAGATTTGTGGTGGCTCGAATTCTAGTATCATAAGTGTTGTAACGATTATGTACCGTATATGTACACTATGCCTCTTATAACCTGCCTGAAAAGGTGGTTTCACGGCAGGGTGATGCACACTGCCGTGAAACCATCTTGCTGGGTGCGTTATGCCTTGCCATGCAGCTACACCAAAGGGGATTTTTACATGTTTTTGGGCCTTAATTTAATCAGCGAAGAAATTCTTCAAGTGCGTTTTACGAAAGCTGTGATCAACATTAAGTGTGACCTTATTTGCCTTATTTTATTTGCTAAACACTATGAAAAAAAATGTGCACTTACTGCTTATGAAAATAATTTTATAGGGTTCAGCGTAAATTGAGGACGACGCAGCAAGTGGCAGAAAGAAAAATGATATATGTAATCTTGATGACAAGAAGAGAGCAGAGTGGGTTATGGAAAATACCGGGGCTAAGGATATCATGGTTGAAATCAAGAAGAAGAAATATACATAGGCCGGACACGTAGCACGTAAGCAGGATAACCGCTGGTCATTGAGAGTGACCGACTTGATTCCCAGAGAAGGCAAATGCAGGAAGGAGAGACGGAAAGTTAGGTGGGCTGATGAGATTAAAAAGTTCGCAGGTATAACGAGGCAACGGAAAGCACAAAACCGGGTTGGTTGGAGGTTCATGAGAGAAGCCTTTGCCCTGCAATGGGCTTAGCCAGTCTGATGATGATGATGATGATGATGTAGTTTTGGATGCCTACATCTGGGATATACCAATCCACAATGTTGTTAAAATTAGTGGCTATGAAGGTGATGCCACATGGCTAAGGTGTACTTCACCCTTAAACTTTTTTTGGTGAGGTCATTTTTGGGCTTTCTGAAAGCTCTACACCCACTGAAAATAGATTTGCATTCACATGGAACTGAACTGTTCAGCCTTGGCAAAAAACATGCAGTGAAAGAGGACTGCTCAGGAATAAAGGGCAGAGTAGGTGTGGTGGTGGATGGCCATTTGTTGTGGGATGTTTGCCAATCGTTTGCCAATGGTTACCGGTTGTGTCTTATGCCATGTGCACACTTTTGGCCTGGAGCTGTGACAGCGTTGAGTAAGCCTGTCAAGTTTGCTTGTGCATTTACAGAATGGAAGGGGTTTAGCTTACTTGTATATGGAACGCATTGCACGACTATACTAAATTGCTTGACTCATGCAGTTAAGCTTACACTTCACAGCATCATAAGGACTCATGAAAAGTATATGCAAAGCACTACTGTGACTGCAAGGCTCAACCACCGTGGAATTGAAGTATAATCTGCTGTACAAGAGTGATCAGTAGTGATTCATAGGTTAAAAACAGATTTCTTTTGGTGAGTAAATAACCAACTTCATCTGGATTTGTGAACATCAGGCACTTTAGCAAGGTTTTATGCAAATGATGTTATTAAATACCAAATTCTGTGGAATTTGAAGTTGATTGAAATCAGTCAGATTATTTTAGCTTAAGCCCAGAAGAATCTTATTTCTCTCATTGGAATCAGTAGTTACTATGCTGTGTTCCTTACTTTTTTTTTGTTGCTAAAGTAACTCGGTTCAGGCACATTGAAAAGACCATTAGTTTTGACTTACACCAGCGTATTTGATATTCACATGCTGCATTCCTAGCTGTTATCTTCAGCATTGTGTTTTACATTCATACAAATCTTCTTTCAGGATTACGAGTGCAGGAACCACATCAAGGTTATCCAGCCCATTGGAGATGGAACAAAGCTCTACATATGTGGAACAAATGCACAGAATCCAAGGGACATGGAAATTTATGTAAGCATTGAAAACAAGCCTCTTAAGCTTTACTGAGCACAAATCGGCTTGAATAATTGCACCAACATGATACAGAGAAAGTTAGATCTCTACTGTATATATATGGTTGAACCAGCTCAATGAAACCTGATTATAAAATATTCCAGTAAATAAAACAGTAGTAACTCTTTGACAGTTGATCATAGGGTCCTTGAGTTACAAATTTTTAAGAGAATAAAATCACTTCAGCTTAAAATTAAATTTCATAATATTGTTATTTTTAGCTCCCACTTCAAATTGTGAAGCTGTGTTGTAGTATACAAGGCCTGCACCATATAAAAATGAAAAGATAACAAGCTATACTTCCTGTGAATATCTCTTAGGATGTTAACAGCAATGCAGACAAGTTTCAGTTTAAAACAATCTACTGGAAATGAGAGGTATTCAGTAAAAGGGGGAACTTGAATCTTAGCATTTATGCAAATTATCAACTAGAAAATAAAAACAGTAGTTATGATCGAGAGTTACTTGTTGACTGCTATTGTTTTTTGGAAACCTTTGTCTGTGCACTTCATTTAAAAAAACAACTTCATTTATGGTGGAATGGTAAAATGCAATGTGCATTTGTTGAAGAAGCTTTTTTTTTTTTCAAATCTGCATCTCTGCTTGTTGCAGTGCTCTTTGCTATAAAATGTAATTTTTTGTGTATTCCTATGCAATGATAATATTTTAGGACATATGTTACCTGCATTGTGATGTTATAGTTTAGTTTTTTTTTTGGGAGATGAAGTGCTCAGTCTGATTACGTTATGTTTTGCACCTGTCAATATGTCTACTTTGCAACATATGTCTTCTGCAGTGGTGGTCCAATCATGTCAGTTGCACCGTTTTGCTACAATCTCATATTCCTCTACTTCGCTGCGCACATTCGTGTGCAGCTTCTGTCAACTGTGCCATAGTTCATAAGGCCACCTGTGTACATGGCAGTAAACCATTTTTTGCACAAAAACAGTCTTTTCCTGGCAACAAACACTGCTAGAGCTTTTTCATAATGCTAATATACCCTCCACTCGCTCCATTCTGGCAGTGTGCTTTTTGTCAAAACATTCAGGTTAACCTAGTCTGCACTGCTGCATGTACCTCTGTTGTTGAGAGTTCAGCGTGCCATCAAAAGTTTCTCTTTTGTTAGGGAACTGGCACTAGCACACAAACAAGTGATGTGTGTGTATGTTTGCACATGCACACATGTGTGTGCATGCACGTGTGTTTGTGAGAGACACTCCGCATACCATAATGTATGCGGTATCACTGCGTAATGTGTGACTGCGGTAAAGTGGCACTGCACAATGCGCATTGGCACTGCCCACTGTAAACGGCATCTTCGCACAAATTAAGTTGCGTCCGTGCAAAAATTTATTTGACACTTTGCAAAATTTTGGTATGCCTTTTGTCAAGCTTATCTGCCCATGTAGAGCGCATCTGGCACAATGTGGTATGACTACTTACTGCTCGCGCGTCATGCTCATTGCACGTCTTGATTTCGAAACTGGCGTAACGCGGTGGCAAACTGGCGCACTAGAAATTTAGCCTTGCCGTCAGCCACAAAGCATAAATGACGTGATGCTTTTAAAACACTGCTATAAATATGTTTGTCATCGATTGACAAAAAAATCAAAGCTGCTCCGACCTTCCAAATTTTGCCAACTGATTCCCTCCCAACCCTTGCATTCTAAGCTTGTGAGCATGCTAAACATGGCCAACATTATTTGCAAATCACACAGTTACAAGCATGGAGTGTTGCTGCCACGTGAATTTCTCGCTGTTCAATGGGGTGTCACATTATAGACCTCTGCAAAAGCTGAACCCTGTAAGGCCCTTCATGTACACAGTTGTAGAATCCCAGTCAGCGGGAAATCTGAAGGGTTATGGGGGAGGTACGGCCACTCACGCCAACCCGTTGCTCCTCCCCCCTTTTCCCTATGAATAAGATAAACCATTTGCACTTCTTTTTCCTAACCAGTCAGTTGTCCTCTGCCATATGGCCTCTTTGTGGGATGCTCTGTTCGTTCCCCAACCGTGTCAGTTTCGCAGGGACCTACCTATTGCACATTGACAGCATATTGAGGTGAAAAATTCTTGAACACGTATTCGCTGAAGCCAATGTTTCATCACGCAGTATTGTCACCTGTGAGGCTGCCTTGAAAAAGACAGGTGTGCTTGTCGAAATGTCCAGGGACAACCCTTGTTAAAGAATTTTTCCTCTCTTCAAGCTTTCATCTTCCCCTGAACTTCTGCCTTTTCAGCGTGTGAAGTGCAACTCCTAGGATGGCAATGCCGCTATGCAGGAAAAAAAAAAAAAACATGCACCCTACTGCCATCCCTCCCTTTTAAGCTCAGATTGATCACTGACCAAGCACACTTCATACTAATTTTTTTTTACCAGTTTTTATTTTTCAGGATACTTTTTTGTAATACTTGGAAAATAGGAAGGAAGTGTTCAACCTGAAGTGCTTGGAAGTGAAAGGAGAATGATAATTGGTGCTCTTGCCTTTAACAATAGTCGACTATGATAGAGCATCATCCATAGTGTCATGGTGATCATGAATTGCACAATCAGTGCTGTCAAAAGCAAGCGATGTGTTCTCGTTTGCAACAACGTTTTGTTCATCGTCAGCTGGTTTTCTGGTTAGGATATTTTTTAATGACTTCAGTCATTTGCAGAAACTGTATGTTTCATGCTCACTTCGTCACTTATGCTTTGCTTGAACACATATTTTATACAGTGCAGTGAAGCCAGCATGTGACACTTTCTTGTGTTGAGAACTTGATGGCTGCTCTCTGGCTGTTGGCCTTGTCTCCTTCTTTATATTGCAGAAGCTTCTGAATATGCACACTAATAAGAGTATTTACTGAAACTTTAGACATAATCATCTCCAAGTGATCCTAAATTCCATTTTCTTTTCTTCCAAGCCTGCTCAAAAATTTCAGACTGATAGGCTAGTTGAATTATGATCTAAGACATTTTTGGAATAATAATAATAATAATAATAATAATAATAATAATAATAATAATAATAATAATAATAATATCTGGGATATAACATCCCAAAACCACAATATGATTATGAGAGAGGCCGTAGTGCAGGGCTCCAGAAGTCTAAGTACTCAGTTCCTCATGTTACAAGTGTGCTCCAGAACAGACTTTTTCGTGCTACAATATTGCTCTGAATCGTAAACTGCCTTGGCCACCGCTGGACGTCTTCTTTCTTTTTTCTACTTATATCATGTCCTATTATTGGTGATACGGTAACGTGTTTTATTAGGCCACTTTTCATAATAGAGTACGTTTTTTCTTTACTCAGAACTGTGTGTGTGGTTTGTGTCCCTTACAGAGTAGCAACCTGACAGAAGTGTCGAAAAGTCAGCTGACATTGCGAGACATTGGTCGGGGTATAGGAAAATGCCCGTTCGATCCAGATGATAACTCTACGGCTGTTTGGGTTGGTGAGTTGAAGCAATGTTTGAAACACTCTGTTGACTGCTAGCCTTGCTTTAGTTAGTTAGCTAATTAGTTAAGTGCTACCTAATTCATCTAAGGCTTTTGTTGTTGTTGTTGTTGTTGTTGTTGTTGTTGTTGTTAGCACACATAATTGGTGAAACATGTTTCTAGGAATAGTCAGGTGTTGCAAACTCTTTAGTAGCAATTACTCACAGTGTTTTATTTTTGTGGTTTTCGTACAGTAATTTAGGAAACCTTTATAAGAGTGAAAGAATACATATTATTAACAATGCTAATTTCTAACAGTGTCCACTGTTAATCGTGTTCTTTAATTTCAGTCATAGGTAAAAGTACAAACTTGGGGGTTACCGTAGTTAATAAAACTAAATTTTTAACGAAATCGGTCAATATGAGATAAAGCAGATACTTGGCCTACAAGTTTTTGTGGGGGAGTACCGTAAGTGAGCAATGCATGATTAATATATTTATTTGATGGAAACAGATAACGAATGAAAACTTAAATGCTTTGTCTTGATATGTGCAAAACAATTTCTTGTAATTGAAATATGGACAGTGAAAGGCTAGTATGCCATTCTTTTTGTTCTTCTGGTTTAGGTTTATGTTGTTCTTGACACTATTTGATGTGCAGCTATATTTAATTCAGTGTCACTTGGCATATGGTAGTAGTAATGAATGCATGCTTTATACATTTGTTAATCAAAACCTTCTTTGCTGAATGCGAGTCTCTGAGATATGGATATAGTTTCAGTGTTAAGTCCTCAGTAAATTCTGAGGTAATTGTCTCAAAGCCATTTTTTCTAATGAACTAACTCTTCAGCTGAGCATAAAGGTACGATTTGCCTGCCATCACGTGCATTGCTCTGCAACTGGTAGAATGCTAAAGGTTTCATGGGTCAGACTTTAGGTGCATTGGGAAAAACACTGAGGGATCACAATGATTGTTATCTCCACCTTTATGATGTCTTCCCTAGAGTGTGCCATTGTCAAAGCTCGCAATTTAATTTTTCTGGACAGCAATTTGTTTGTAGTGCCAACTTCAGTTTTCAAACATTGGTTGCACGCTTCATTACACTTTGGTTGTCACTTACTTTGGGCGTGACCGATGCTTTTTAATGTATTGGTGGAAGTTTCAGCTGTTGGTAAATATTTCAAACAATTCTATCCATGTCATCTGCAGAACATGGAAACCCTGGGGACATGCCAGGATTGTACAGTGGGACGGTCGCCGAATTTACCAAGGCTGACACTGTGATTTTTCGATCGGCACTGTTCAACAGGACAACTCACGAACAAAGCGAGTTCTTCATGCGCACGCTCAAGTATGACTCCATGTGGCTTGACAGTAAGTATGCGCTTTCAGGAAGTTTGTGTTGTTTTTCCTCTGCTTTCTTGGTGAACCAGTGTCTCCCATTATCCAAAGAGCTCTGAAGTTTATGATAGTTATGAAGTAGACGTGATCTCAGCAGTGAGGATTCAGTTGTAGCATTTGGAAGCTCTGCTACAACAAACTGCTTCACGTTGTGAGAGGCTCGAGTAACAAAGCAAGTTGAATTCGATATGAATCATATTCTCGAACAAGTGAAGGAGCTGAGTGTTTGATCTTCATAAAAACGAAAATGTTTGCTCTCTATCTCACGCACACACGTGTGCGCACACACACACACGCATGCACGCACCCTCGCACACACACACACACTCGCGCACACACACACACACACACACACACACACACACACACACACACACACACACACACACACACACACACACACACTGAAAACACCAGAGTCAATGAAAGGTAAACAGATGCAGTCCTCATTAACCAAGTGAAACGTATAAAGAGTCTAAATGGTCATACAAGTTCACATGGTAAAGTCGTCGAGAGACTCCATAGGAGAAAAGAGAGTGGTACGAGACACGAGTCCTTCAGTTTACACTTATTCCTTTTATTTATAGCGAGGGTCTCGTTCTGCTTGGTTTGATGCCTTCAGGTAGTATGCGAGGAATTATTGGTCGGCTGCCAGCTCGTAGTAAAATCACGTGGTAAGCGGCACCAAACAGGCAAAAAAAGTGTGGTCCACACTCGCCGTAATGGGTACTGGTGGCACTGACTGACGCTCCCACATTTGAATGCACATATGTACCCTGTAAAGTGGACGGAGGCATGACCGCCATCATAGCTTAATGGCAGAGTATTGGACGCTGTAAAGGAAAACTACTGATCGGCGAAGAAACCAGACCGAATGCTGTTTCTTGTTTCCAACTTCTTCGTCTTCTCTCGCAGTACAAGCCTGCACACGTTTATTCCTTTCTTTTCCAACATACTCCCGCCCCCCCCAGTAGCGTCGCTCAATTCCAGTCTGTACAATTTCTGTACTGGTTTTCTTGAAAAACTTCCCGTGTTGAGCTTTCACTTGACAAGCTCGTATTATACCATCTTGTCCAGGGTAAACGTCTGTGATTCGCCCAAGGGGCCAAACTCCTCTAGAAATGCCAGGCTCTTCGATTATCACCACATCATGTACTCGGAGGCAGCTGCTGGGATAAGTTGAGTATAGGTGAAGTGCCCGTAGTTCTAATAAATACTCTTTTTTCCATCGCATCCACATATGATCCATCATCTTCTGTCGGTATCTCAACTTTTTGCTGATGTCTCTTTGACTAGCTTGAGCAATGATGGCATCATAGTCATTGTTGCTCTGAACATCCAACAAGAAAATGCGCTGGACATATCGGAGAGGACTCTTTGGCATCCGTATACATGTAGGTCAGCGGTCTTGAATTAACAACCGCTTCTACCTCTAGTAGCAGCTTGTTCGCTGCTGAGCTTGCTCTTTCCCATCATTTTGCGCAACGAGGACTTGACAGTCCGGACAAGCCTCTCCCACCAACTGCCCCACCAAGGTGCACCTGGCACGATAAACTTCCACTCTATGTGGTAGTTCAGCAGAAAAGATGCGAATGGAGAGCTCTTCATGACACTCCAGATGTTCCCGAGGTCCCGTGACGCTCTCTTGAAGGCGAGAGCGTTATCCGAGTACATTGTTGCGGGTACTCCTCTGCGAGCAAGAAACCTCCGGAACGCTAGCAAGAAGGCACTGGTCGAGATCGCACTCGTCAGTTCAAAGTGTACTGCTCTAGTCGTCGCACAGGTCAACAGCAGGATATAAGCTTTTGATGTGTCACCATGTAGCTTATGTTGCTTTATATATAGTGGACCTGCAAAATCCAATCCTACTACATCAAATGGCCGTGACGATAGAAAGCGGTCTTCAGGCATCGGCGCATATTGCACGTTCCCAGGTTTTACCTTGTATCTTCGGCAGAGAAAGCATTTGCTGATGGTTCGCTTGACTTCTTGTCGAGCGCGGATGATCCAATACTGCTGTCGTATTTGCATCATAGTGCTTGCCACATCACCATGCAAAGCTTTGCAGTGAGCCTCAATCACTACCAGAGACGTGAAAGGATGTCTATGTGGCAGTATAACCGGATGTTTTTCGTCATATGTGGCGTCCATTCTCTCGAGTCGTCCGCCAAGCCGAAGCTGTCTGTTTTGGTTCAAGAAAGGGTGAAGATCAATCAGCCTAGACTGTTTGGTGAGTGGGTGTCCAAGCTGCACTTGTTTGACGTCGTTCGTGAATACGTCCAGCTGAACATATCGGACCCAAAACATTTCAGTCTTGCTTAGCTCCCGTGCCGAAATTGCTTCGCTGAGTGAAGTTTGAAGTCCACGGCATCGATCCACAAAGCGAAAGACCCAGGCGGTGACGCGCAGGAGCTTCTGCAGGTCGCTATGCTTCCTTATATCGATCACCGGGTTTTTGGATGACGCTTGAAGAAATACATGTTGCGTCTCAATCCCTGCCTATTCGTTTATCGGTTTGTACTGATTAGGTTCTGAAGGCCAGCTTGATTTTGGCTGGGACAACCATTCAGGTCCATACCACCTATAGCGACATGCGCGTAGAGTCCTTATTGGTATGCCTCTAGTCAGTACGTCCGCCAAGTTGCACTGACGGATAAAGATATGCCGTTTCTCAGAATGCGACCACGTGCAAGAGGAGTTGTGTTTTTACGCATGTATAAGATGGATGTGAAGGGCATGTAATAAACAGTTGAAAGTTTAGCGCCTACCTTTCTCGACGTCTGTGTCGTCTTTTCTTTTTCACATGTACCGCGCTAACGCAGGATAAGTTCGTGGATAACCAACCCGCCCGAGCCACAACACTTTTGAATTTCTATTTTATGTCACTTCAGATATGCGAAAACAATATTCTGCATTTAAAGCCTCCTCCTTCTTTTCTTAGAACAGCCATACTTGATTCGTTGTAAAGATTTCACTATTTGCGCACTTACTTTGAGGAGTTTTACTAGTCATGCTTGTGCAAAGTTTGCTTGTGGATATGGCTTTCTTTTTTTTTAAATGTGGGCGCTGTTACTCAAGTTTTCTTTTACATACATGTCTGAGCTTACTGTGTGCCTTCCTTTGATTTTGTTATGCCTTTCTTTTGTCACCTTTTCTTGCAGAGCCCAACTTTGTAGGTTCCTTCGACATTGGAGACCACGTGTTCTTCTTTTTCCGGGAGAGTGCTGTCGAGTACATCAACTGCGGCAAAGTAATCTACTCGCGAGTGGCTCGTGTGTGTAAGGTGGGCACTGCTTATTGAACTATGAGCTAAGGAAAATGTTTGCATTAATAGAACACTTTAATATTTTACATTTCCAGAACAGTATAAAAATAAACACATCACATGCTGTTTGTGTACAAGTTACCTAGGTTTTGTGCAGCCTGACCACCGTTTTATTTTTATTTATTATATTCTTATGCTGCAAATGTGCCTTATGTTTAGCTGAAAAAATTGATCGAAGAAATTAGTTAATGCATTTGAAGGTAACGTATCGGATCTTATCTCGGACTTTGCCTGTTTTCTATTAACCTTGATGGCAGAAAGGTGGAAAGGCCTTTTTTCAGAATGCAACATCAACTTTCTTACTGGTTACTTAATGCAGAAGAGATTGAAATAATCTGAAATGTAGTCCTCTTGATTCAAATATGTACAGTCCATTATATACGCTAAAGTTCAAACAGGTGTAGAGGGCTGCTTATTATGGTGCACTTGTGTATTCCAGTGTGCACGCTCTCTTAATAACTATTAATATGTCTTCGTGAATCTCCCAGAAGCCTGCTAAGTACACCAAAGTTTTACCAGGACTGAGTAATTAAGAACTGTCGCTTTGCCTATGCAAAAGCACATTCACATCTATATTTATGTTCACTGTCTTGGCAACTATTCTGACTGCCTGTTACATAACTACAATCGGCTAACCAAAATTTAAGCAGCCGTCTGCCAGCTGTTAACTACACGTTTTGCAAAGAGTTTTCTGTTTTTTTTCTTCCCCGCAACTTCTGCAAAACATGGCAAACGCTTGCAAAAAAGTTTCTCCAAGTCGTGTGCCTAAAAAATGCTCAGACGGTGTCACAACACTGGAAGCCCAAAGATGTACTGGAAGCTCCAATGTGTGCAGACAGCGCGTGCCTTGAAACACGGAACGATAAGGTCGTGCATTGCTGGCATGGGGAAAGATAAAAACGAAAAAAAGCTGGCACATCACAAAACACTGTGTTGCATTTCTAAGCAAACTATTAAGGTATACCGCAGCTAGATTTTAAAGCATGTATTGATGCCAAGAGGTTACGCTATATGGCATTCATCTTGTTTATAGGTGAACCCGGATCAAATATGGAGAGCTTCACAAAAAAGTTATATTCTTTAGTAATTCGCTATATGAAATAATTTATATATAAAAAGTATTTCAGGGGGATTTTGTGTTTGTTCATTATAAGCAATAATTCATTACATGTGGGTACAATTTACGAGGGTTTGACTGTAGTTTGTAATATATTTTCTCTTACTTTATTTTACTTACACTTTTCATCTTACAGAAAGACACAGGCGGGAAAAATATTTTAACCCACAACTGGGCAACCTTCCTCAAAGCGAGGTTGAACTGCTCACTTCCTGGGGAATATCCTTTCTACTTCAACGAAATTCGTGAGTATTCACGCACCACTCACCCAACCGCTGCTGCCGTAGTGTCCTGGCCTGGATGACTTTTGCTCATGTAGTCTCGCAATTTCCTTTTATTTTTCAGCTTGTTTTCGTCTGTCCTTCCAATTTTCTTCTGAAGTAAGACCATATACTTTTGATGTGTCGGTGGTCTGTGCTTGTTCTGACTGTTAAACTGTCTGAGAGGTATACCCAGTCAGAGCTTGGGTTGTCATATGTTCCGAGTTTTCAGTTTTGCATCACTGCATTTGTGTTGGCTTCACCACAGACTGCACAATACTTGATACTGTGCGAACAATGCTGGACACACAGTGTAAGTTGGGAGTCTGTGCACTTCTGTCTTGTAATGACAGAATTATGCAGTATATTTTATGTGTTCGCTACTGAATGTAAGTGATACCAGTTGTAAGGCAAGCATTGGCATGCTCAGTAGTAGTTGCTCTGTAGCAAAAACCACCATAATATTCTTTTTTGCTGCTTGTTTTGAATAGCATTTTTTATGGTCATTGTGCCTGCTTATCGACAGAGAATAACATAAGTTACTGGAAATACACATATCAAGTACTATATGCAACTGTGGTGATTTCTACATTTAGCTGGGCTGAATCAAGCATACCAGTTATGGGCTGTTGTACTGAAGAGGTATGACTTCGAAGTACACACAGTGACTAAGAAATGTTACGCATGTGTTAAGAGCATTTTGACAAAACTTATTACAGGTATAGTCTTGATGTCAAAAGAATGCAGGCAGAAAGTGAAATAACTACAGATTTTATTTTGGGCAGCCATGCTTATGGTAAGCTGGTTTGCAAAACGATGCTATGGTGACCGCATTTTCGATGGAGGTGGAAATGCTCAAGGTTTGTGTATTTAGATTCAGGTGCACAATAAAGAACCCCAAGTGGTTGAAATTTTTGGAGCCCTTCATTCTGGCGTCTCTCATAACCATATGGTGGTTTTGGGACATTAAGGGGAGACGCGGGTCGAAAAGTCGCGTTTTTTTTTCCAAATTTCACCTTTTCTGTTTTTTGTTGCTTTATCATCTTTATACATTATATTTTGACATCTGAAAATATCACAGCGAAATAAGCATCAGAAGTCAGTGAAAAACGCGTCTGAGTGAGCGGCAGTGACGCGCGGCATCACGAAATTTACACAAAACGGGCTGCTGTTCGCGTGCTCGCGGGGCCGCGAAGAGAGCTGTCCGCCATATTGCGGCCGCTGGCTCGTGTAGAGTTGTCCTTACTCTCCACGATCCCGGTTCTTGAAGTCTCGTACGTTCACGAAAAATCTAAAAAAAAAGCAACAAAAACAGTCTTTTTCCGCCGTTTCAAACCGCGCGCCACTAACGCAGGGCCGCCATTGGCTGACAGCACCCGTGTTTTCTTGCCGTAGTTCGCTTCACTGTTTTCCGGAGTTATTTTTCGCTGTTTTCGTGCGATGGCAAGCCCGAAAAAGGCCGTTGCCGACCATCGGAAATACAGAAGTAAGAACAAGTTCAGAGGGAAGCGGCGGAGGACGTACAAGAAAGCCACCGCCAACGAAAATGTCCGCGACGGGCCAGCGGCCGGTAGGCCTAACATCGACCACGGCAACGTCGACCATGGCAACTGCGACGACGAGATCAACGCTGCAGTGAATTTTGTGAGTGCATCGCAGAAAAAGATCGCGTTATTCGAAAACGACGTCAGGTTGAATGCCGATCGTGCCGAAAGCGTAGTGCTGTGCGAGTTGGGTGCATTGACGGCCGTCGTCGCAGGCGCGGCATGCCCCGTTTGTCACGAGAGTAAACTCGCAGTTCGGGCACCGAATAAAAAGCGGAAAGGCCTTTCGGCGTTTCTGGAGCTACACTGCGAGAATGCGGAGTGCTCGGAGAGCATCCTTTCGTCCGCGTACTCGTCGAAGCGGGTCGCGTCAGATGGCGGCCGCGGTGCAAGCAGAAGCTACGACAGCGGGAGTTCGCGTGACGCCTTTGCCGTGAACCTGAAAGTGGTGCTTGCAGCGCGTGCCGTCGGTATCGGGCATGAGCAACTTTCACGATTTTGTGCAGTAGTTGGATTGCCAAACCCTATGCACCATAAGACCTTCCATGCTATCGGCAAAAAGATTCACAGTGCGGCAGTGAAGGCTGTCTGTGAAAACATGCAAAGGGCACGCAGCGTCACCAAAGAGGTGGCTGGTAACAGTGACGTGCCAGTCATGTTTGACGGCACATGGCAAAAAAGAGGCCACAAAAGCCACAATGGTGTGGGAACTGTAGTGTCCTTGGACACTGGTTTGTGCCTGGACTATGAAGTGCTTTCCAACTTCTGCCTGGCGTGCAGTTTGCATAACGACATGGGAGGCGATGAAGAAACATGGCAGGCGTTTCATCATCCCGTTTGTGAGAAGAATTGCGACTGTTCTTCGCATGCCATGGAGGCCGAAGCTGCAGTGCGCATTTGGCAGAGGACTGTGGACTATGAGACACCCCTGCGGTTCACCATCTTCCTAAGCGATGGAGACAGCAAGGCCTACAACGGGGTCTGTGATGCCAACGTGTACCCTGACACTCCAATTGAAAAAGAGGAGTGCACCAACCACGTGGCGAAACGTCTGGGCACCGGCCTGCGGAAGCTGCCAACGCCACTTCCACGAGGGGAGAAGCTGAAGGAGACCACCATCCAGAAGCTTCAAACTTACTTTCAGGTGGCCATTGTGAACAATCGGGGAAATGTCCACAAGATGTACACTGCCATATGGGCCTCATGTTTGCACTCGTGCTCAACAGACGGTGCTGGGTCACAAGTTCTGTCCTGCAGGCCCAGACTCGTGGTGCAAGCACCGACGTGCTGAGGCGCAGGGCCAGCCTGCACCGTGCCACACCCCCCTCCTGACCAAGGCCCAGGGTTTGGCAGTCCTCCCAATCTACAAGCGTCTCACAGATGCGAAGCTGCTTGCCCGGTGCCTCCACGGCAAGACACAGAACGCGGCCGAGTCCCTGAACAGCAAAATATGGCTGCTGTGTCCAAAGACCCGGTTTGCTTCCCGGACTGCTGTGGAAACAGCCACAGTCATTGCAGTCCTGTGGTTCAACCGGGGCCACGCGAGCTTTGAAAAGGTGCTGGAAGAGCTTGGGGTGCTTCCTTCGGAGGCCCTGGTTACCCTCAGCGACCGCCGAGACAGCATGCGCATGCACAAGATGAATGTGCGTCAGACCGCTGAGGCGAGGGCACACCGTCGCAGTGCAGCCAAGAGGGCCCGGGTGGAAGAGTCCTGCCGCACCAGCCGGGAAGGGAAAACCTACGGTGCTGGAGAGTTTTAGACAACTGATATTCCCTCTGGACATGTGTGTATGTGTTCAGCACAAGTTTCGTGCTACTGCGTTTTTCATTTTTGTAAATACAGACTTTCAAACTTTCAAACGCGTTTTTCTCATTTCGCAATTTTGGCCAATTTGCATTTTTTGCGGGAAGTGTTTCGGGCACTTAGAATGGTCATACAACGACGAAATTTGGCACACACATTGAGGAGAGTGCGTAGGGTGCCGATATCTACTTGAATCAGCACAACCTATCAGCTGTAAATATCTATTAATAAATTTAATGGTGGTCGAGTGGAAAAAAAAGGGTACTTTGCTACACAGATGTTTTTTTCATAGTTTCAAAGTTGGAGCACAATTTCTAGCTAGATATCGGCACTCTATGGCTAATAGGGAGCAAAAGGAGCCATTGAACAACTCTCTGCATGAACATTTAGTATGCGCGAAAGTTCCCGGAAAACTTATCAAGTTTCACCATTACTTGAAACACAACTCCCAAACTATTGCACTTATGTAAAAACTGATTACAGATTTGGAATCAGGAGGAAAAACTGCATCAGTGGTCCAATTTCTGAAGCTCTAAGTTGAATAACAAAAAAAAAGTGCTTTCGAGGAGCGTCTCCCCTTAAATCACAACAATTATTAAGTGGTTCACAGAACAAGCTGGCTTTACATAGTAGTGTTCCACCACCTCTAGTGCAATACGAGATTATCGAGCGTGCTTTTGGGGTTTTTATGATTGTGGTCCCGCCTTATTGTGCTTTAAAACTACATGTTCTCCGACATCGGGACGACATCAACTCGTTCAAGGTTAACTCTCTTGTTAAGCATTTTAGTTGGTACGGTATCACGTTGGATGCAACTTGGCGAGGTTGCAGCTGGTGAATTGCTGTCTTCTGGTACTTACTTTGCAGAGGCTGTTTACAAGTTCCCTGACGATGACAGCAATGTCTACGCTGTCTTTACAACGTCACTGTGAGTATTGATTTGCATAATGTGAACAAGTGTGCAAGTAAATTCAGCTTACTACTAACCTTTGTTTCGGAGCACTTTTAAAAGTGCCCATAGATTTAGACTTGTTGACAGGAGCAGCTTTAGCGACTTTTTTAGAGAAGCTGCAATAGGTTCATTTCTGAATGAGAAACAGAGTCCAACTATATAAAAATCTTGGGTATCTTGTATTTTTATTGAGGGATGTTTAATTGCTAAATGATGTAGCACATTATGCATTCATGTCATCACTAGTGGTAGCTCTTCTAAATTGATCTTCTTACTTTTGAGAGTTAAGGAGTTTTATGCTATGGCTTATATGTATAGTAGTAGATGTTTGAAGCTTTTTCATTGAATTATATCACAATCTTTATAATATAGATCACATTTTTTCTGGTTGTACTTGCTTGAAGGCATGATAGGATGAAAAATGTGAAGTTTGCTTGTGTATTTGGTCTGTTTTTATTGGGCCTGGTAGACGTTTAACCTATGCACACACACTTATACACATGAATTGTCCTACGAAATTGCAGAAAAGCAAGGATTGCATAATTTTTATAGAAGGTTAATAGGGCAGTCTTCATACCTTAGTTGGGCTGCCATCGTTAATGTTAGATTCTTTTTTATTGCCTTACCTTCTGCTTATGTAAGGATACCTCTGTCCACAATCCCATTTTTTCTGTGTATTCACAGCTGCAGTTGCGCTCTATCTTCTCTTGTGCAGTCACGGAGGTCCGCATGGCTCGGCTGTGTGCTCTTTTCGGTTGAGTGACATACAGGGTGCTTTTGGGGGTAAGTTCAAGGAGCAGAAGACATCATCATCTGCCTGGCTTCCCGTTCTGACAAGTCAGGTGCCTGAGCCACGTCCGGGACGATGCGTCAACAGCACCAAGACGCTGCCCGATGCCGTGCTCAATTTTCTCCGCACCCACACTCTCATGGACTCGGCTGTGCCGCAGTCCGGTGGAAGACCTGTTTTCTACCGTGAGAATGTCGTGTTCCTCTCGCTTGCTGTGCACAAGGTGGATGTGGATGGTGTTGACTACCTCGTCTACTTCGCTGGCACTCGTAAGTGGATGAGTTGCAATCGTACCTGCTCATCACTTTTTAGATGCGAAGCAGTTGTTTGACTAGCCTCTGTAACGCTGTCCCTCCGTACGAATGCGCCGCTCGCCGCAGGTGTTGGCACGGTGCCAAGTAGGTCACACCACTGTTGCCCGTTGACGTTGCACTCCCCCCGCAGTGCCCGCTTACGTCACTCCCTCCTCGCCTGCCGCGCGCTCGCTGCGGCAACCGCAGCGAGCGCAGCTCATCCGCAGCTCGTCCGTTCGCCTGCAACAGCTGCCGGGGACCGCGCCTCGCTACACCACCGACTCATCGGTTCACGTGCAATAAAGCTGACACAAGCCTAAGGTACACGTTGAAACGTGTCTTTACGTGTCACCTACAAGACCTATGCCAGCCATCGCTTCAAACAAATAATCCAGCACTCACCGCAGCACCTGCGTTAGCGCCGTTCACATTTTCTTGTGGGATACTATTTTTTCAACATCAATACTTACAGCTGGGCATTAGGCAAGTTTTGAGGTAGTGATAAACTAGAAAAAAACAATGTACAAAACATGTGCTTTCATCTATGCTGCAAGATAAATGAATACGATTAGTAAGAATATGATGTTAAGTAAAACATTTATTTGCTTTTTTAATTTAAAGTTATCCTAAGAAACAGGCACATGACACTGCGAACGACTTTCAGCACTGTTTTCTTTCATGCTTTACACTATTGTTTTCTTTTTCAATCTCTGCATTATTTGGCTTGTTGGTTGTTTTGTAATCCCCTGTTTTATACTTTCAGTTGCTTACAAGTACATATAAAACTCTCAGCCGACCTACGGCAATGTGAGAACGCCTGAAAGGGCAGGTTAGGACTGCACAACGAAACCTAAATGAACTGACTGCATAAGTCAACACACTTGACACTGCACAATAGTTTCATGGCTTGACTGCCTATAGTTCATTTGTGCATAGTTTTTTTAATTAGGCATCAATACTAGGTCAACCAGGATATGTCGTGTGGGGCTTTGCACCTGAGAAACATTTTGAGCGAGTGAAGTCTTTTTCTGCGTGCAAGCAGCTGAAGAACACTGTGTTATTTTACATTCCGGGATAACCGTGCAAATTAAAGCAATGACTTTTATTGAGTTATGCAACAATTTCATTTAATTATGATGCTCATGACATTGCCCACATGGCTTTATGTATCATTGAGGCCTTGTTTGGTCATTGAAAAAACAACTAGCGACAGATTTTTCCATTCATTGGCTGGAACTGTAAAGAGGGGTAAGCAGGAAACATCAGTGTGCCTTGCATTTTGTTCTTGACTCCAGGTGATGGACTGGTGTACAAGATAGTGGAGTGGAAAGACCGCTCGGGACAATCCTTCTCCAACCTGGTTGACGTAATTGAAGCGAGCCCTGGGGAGCCCGTTCGCACCATTGACATCTCTAGTGAGGTGAGGGTCTTGGTGGAACATCCGATGCATCGGCATAAATCTGAAACATTATCATTGCATTGTAAGCCCAGCGTCTTAGTTCCTTCATGATGAGTCACTACTGTGCAGTTAGTGTCCTACTATTTGCAGTACTGTATGCAATAAATGCATTGGCAAATATGATGTTGCAACTTTTTAAGTTGTCCTACCAAGTGGAGTCAGTTAACACATGGTGACCGTAATCTTGGTTTTGGCAGAGTAGTCATTTTACCACCCATGTTCATGAAGGTCACTCGGGCACACGACATAAATTTAGACACTCTAGTGGGGCACAACTTTATAAGTCCGCAGCATTTCTTCTTCAAATGCATATGCACACGAGCCTGCATTGACAGCCTTTGGAAAACATTGCTCTCTGCATGAGTAGGATTATTTTCTCTACTCGTAGAGGTGATTGGCTGCTGCAGTTCGGTCATCTGGGCAGAGCCTTTCCGAACTCCATAAGTCGTATTCATCCGTAGAATCTCCCAATTCAAGCATATGTAGAGGCATAGATAACCACAGGGGAAGTAGCCAGTAATATACATTGACAGAAAAAATTTGGGGTGCCAGTGCATTTGGGATATAACAAACACAAGATGCCTGTTACACCGAAAATTTAGAAAACTAAATTTTATTGTGTGCACCAGAATGACACACTGTGCGACCAAGCAGGAACAGATTTTAATGCACATTGAAAGTCAGTTGGGTCAATAGAATAAATGTAACTCCTACATTTTGAAGATGGGGCTCTTCTTTGCAGCACAAGTCAGTGTACCTGGGTTTCGGACGATGGCGTCCGACAGGTGCGCCTGGACCTGTGTCGTGGCCGACACCTGAGCTGCCTGCGCTGCGTTCGGGATCCCTATTGTGGTTGGGACAGGGATCATCATGAGTGCCGCTCCTATGTGACAGGGTATGAGACGCGCAGTGGACCTCTAAATTTGAGCTTCTTTTATCCTTTGGTTTCGAAGAATTTATTCGGAAAGCATTTCACAATATTGTATGTACCTCTGTTTAAAATGACGGGTGATATAGCCCTTTGTGGTCCGAAACTAAAGAAAGCAAAGCCCAAGTAAAAAAGAAAAGTTCACTTGCTTCTTTATAGTTGTCTGATAATGCAGTAGAATAAATTCACGTGAATCGACCACGGTATAACTCTGTCCCAACAGAGCCCATCAATGGACGACTGTGGCCGGGTTGTTCTGTCGAGATTGGCCTGACCACGAACCACAGTGTGTCAAAATCAAGTGAAAACGAAAACCAAAATGTATAAAGGGCTGATCACATGTGCACGTCACAGCGTGTCGCTCATGGGTTTCTGACGCGGCACCCTCTTCCTGTTCTTCGTAGGAAGAGGGTGTGGCACGCGACTTCGTGTAGCTGCGCGCCCATTCTCTTCAGGGGTTGCGGTGCTGTGTCGGAAACCCACACACTGACAGACTGCAACGCGTACATGTGGTCAGGCCTTGATGTAAACTTTATTATTGAAATGCTTTGTGCTTGTTTGTTTTTTAGCATTCCACTCTTGGATAAAATTCACGCTTGGATTATGATGTGCCATGTATCTCAGAGGTCACTTTGTGCGAGTACCATGTCTTTTTAACTAGGCTTCTGAGGCACAACGTACATACTGTGCAAGCTCCACATGTTACTTGTAATACAGTAGACTCGCAGTAAATAAATATCTGTTAAACGAAACTGCTGCTCAAGTTGGACAACAGTCTCTCATATGATTGGTTTCGTACTTGTATTCTGCACCACTGTTCACCTCTCTGTTAATATAACTCCTGTTAAATGCAACATGTCTTCCAGGTCTCTTCAGGTTTCGTTTAGAGTGTCTACTACTATATTGGTAGGTCAACTAGAGTTTAAAATATTCTGCTAGGGTGAGCCAAGCAGCCGCCTTTGCATGTATAACTATATTTACATAGTAAAAATATCAAGACTGTATGTGCAGGTTTTGGGCCCAATATTGGAGACAGCTATATTAGTTTTGGGTAAGTTACAGAATTGGACAAACAAGATGCACAGTGGAGCTATATGTACCACCAGGTACAAATAGGTACACCAGGTATTACCATATATACTTCGCACAAGATGAACATTTATTTAATCACTCTGCTACAGAACACGGAGTGCTTAGTTTTGTCGTTATTTAATCTTGTTAACTTGCAAATTGTGTGTAGATATGTAGTCCTTGGTTGATGAGCGCACGGCTGTGTCCTTTTCTACATTGTGTACAGTTCTCTTTACGTGCTCATATATTAAAGTTCAGTGCAGTTTCACGTCTCACTTACTCTTCTACAGCTGGTGTTCACACAATGGTAACAAGCCTGACTCATGAAACAGAAAAGAATTCTTACAAGTAAACTATAATGAGGTTTTTAAGGCACGAAAATCTTTGTTGATTAGCCACTACTCCAGGATACGACTGCATTAGCTATGAGGCTTGCCAAACTAAGAATATTGTTACGGTGCATCATCGACATAAGCAAGCGAGGCACTTTACAAAGATGACGAAGACACCTGTTCATTAAGCACTTGTGCGAGAGGCAACTCATCCTACTTGTTCTGCTGCCGATTCTCTGTTGTCGCTGCGCTATAAATCTATATCTCGCACCGTCACAATATATAATTAGTGTAGCCGGTTCGGTGTCATATTTATCATACCAGAAATTTTACACATTCAGTACAAATTTTCGGGAAGTTAAACCAGGTCTAATGCTATCCAGGTTAGCTGCTATCCTACTTTAAACAACATTTTACTTTGTTGCAACCGCTATAATTGCTTTGCCCTTGTGGTGAAACTGTAACTTTTTTTTAGTATTCATTATTATTATCTTGACTTGTGCAGTTTCCTGCAAGATGTAAGCAATGCTACTCCAGACATCTGTGAAGAAAGTAAGTTGCATCAATTTTTAAATTGACCCCTGTCCCTCCCACTCTGTTTCTTTGTCCTGTGAAAATGTGCTAGTTGTAGTATTTCACAAGGGCAGTGTATTCGGCTAGAACCGATAAAACTTCATTGATAAAAATTAGCAAGCAAAAACGTTCATCACGAACCATTTCATAAATGGTACTTGGATTGATAAGTTAGGTACTTTATGGTTCTCATAAAGCCCAAAGGATTATAATTTTTAACATATTATTGATAATTAGTTTTCCATCAACTTTTTTAGAACTCCATTTATATGTAATTTCTAGAACACTGCTGCTAAGAATACATGGCAGGGCCTACTGTAGCGCTGAATGATGCTGTGTAATGCTGTACCATGCACAATATACCGTGCTATATTCAAAGACATACACCCTAGTTCAAATTCCATTGCAATGGAATCATTTTTCAGTCCATCGGCAATTAAATCGAGTCTCTTCTACAGTCGGCTACTAGAACCAAAGGCTTTTTAATTCTTCAGACACCCCTTTGGAAAGCGCAGTCTTAGAAGTGGCGAATAATCTACTATGGTGGTCTAGTGGTCATGTTGCTCAACTGCTGACTGCTGACCAGGTCACCGAATCGAAGCCCGGCCGCAGCAGTCGCATTGTTGATGCATTAGGTTTAGGATTAGGATGTTGTAGGTAGCCGGTGGATCTAGCCTTGCAAATTTGTCATTGTTCATGGAGGCGAAAGTGCTGGAGGCTTATGTATTTAGATTTGGTTTACAAGATGGCCAAAATATTTAGAGCTTTTCACTACGGCGTCCCTCAGGCGTATTGTTGCTTTGGGACGCAAAACCCTTTCAGTATTGCATATACTGCCAAATCTCCTGAATTGTTCGGGGGACTCCCCAATTTACACCTATTCTCCCTATATTCTCCGAATGCTATCTTGGATCTCCCGAAAAGGGACCGCCACAGCAGGGGCGTGTTTTGATTTGTTTGTCTGATGGTTTATTTTTATCACACTTGTACTTGAGCCTTTCTTGCTGCGACAGTTGCAGTACTGCGGAAGAGCACTTGCTACTACACTTCCGGTTCACTGTAGCCATACGGTACAGTATCGCTCAATCTATTCTAGATTTTAGACGCTGTAGTACCGCGGAAGCGCTCGCCATCATACCAAAGAAGGCAAGGAAAAGGTTATTCTACTTTTGCGTCCGTTCTGTCTTGGCTCCCGCATCTCGTATGCTAGGCCTATGCCTTAGTTGTGTTGGTTACGTAGTTTTGGGGGTAGCTTGTTTTTCAGAGTTCAGTTGGTAGGTCGATGACGGTGTCAAAAGCAAAGTACTTGCTAGTGTTCTGTACTCATGCACAACTGAGTTTCCGTGCCTTGTGACTTCGTGGGAAAGTGGCAAGTACGGAATCTGTACCATGTGTGCCTGTGATGTAAGCGTTTCGGACAGCGGCAAGGCTGACATATCGCTTCTCAGAAGCATCACAACTATGTTTGTGCTGTGGAATGACAGGACAACATCGGAAGTTTCTTCCAAAAGAGTTGCAAAGAGTGTGCGATCGGCACAGAATGACTATTCATGGGATTTCTTGTGGAACACAAATTTGCCGCTATACGTAAGTGATCACGCAAGACTGGTGTTTCAAAAATGTTTTCTGATTGCGAGAAGGTGAAGCGGTATGGGTGCCGATGTAACGGGGTGGGGGAGACACATCATTGATAAAATGGCTGCAGATACCGAAAACACTGTTCCAATAATTCTGAAGCGCTGTGCTTTCGCAGTCACTGTGAACCGAAGTAGCGACAGCGTGCCGCAGGTGTCTCAGTTTCAGTAATTTATGATATACAAAAAAAAAAAAAAACTCGTCTCTCGTTTTTTTTTGCAACTCCTCATGTTTGCTGTCGTCTCCCAAATTTTCGTGCTGCTAGGTTGGCAGGGCAGGTATGGTATTGTTATGAATACTAGAAGTGGTGAATGGAAGCCGAACTGATGCAATTTTCCTTTGAACCCTTTTGCGGAAATATGTGTACCTATGCAACCACAGTCTTTAAGTAAGGCTTGTCATGTGTGGTGCAGGTGTTCGCCGGCGCCAGTTGCATGCCCACTGGGTGAAAGTGTCCATCTGAGCTGTCAGGGCACCATCCAGAGCTCATGGAGCCACCAGCGGGAACCACCGGACCCGGGACCGCCCACAGCAAGGTTAGCATTTCTGCTGCTGCACAACACTGCTTCTGGAAAGGATAATTGACTATCACCCATTTGTAGCACAATTCTACGAAGAACTTTATGTGGGTTCGACAAGAAGCCTCTTATAGTTACTGAAAAATCTGTCCTAGTCCAGAAATCGAACTTGGGACCAATGTTTTCCACAGTGGTCGCTCTACCAATGGAGCTAACTGGGATGCTAGCATTTAGCAGCATTTAAGCAAATTGATCGACAACTCTATGAACATGCATGCAGAAATTGCAAATGAGTTTGTGTGGATTTTGTACAAGTTTGCGCACATTTCTTGAAAAAAGAAATCAATGCAGATTTTTCTTCTGGTTTCGTGCTACTTATGGGTGGCTGTCAATTATCTCTTAATTCATTCTCAATTCAGGATTCTGGAAAACTCATTTGCAACACTACCTCACTTGAACTTGGGAATAGGTGGTCTCCTTTAGCATGTGAAAGAACCTTTCATCAGGAACCTTTCATCAGAGTGCTTTTGTATTAAAAATAGTGTGCTGTTGCAGTGGCGTAGGAAAGCTAAATTAGAGAGGAACATTTCCCCCGACGATGCACTCATGTAGTCTCCTCATGCTGTCCTTAAAAAAATTGACAGGTGGTGTTATGCAAAACAATTCAAACGATACCTGCCAGTCGTACTGCGGCATTGTTAGGGCGTGTCAACTGTGGCAATGATTAATTTATTCCGGCAGCAGTTAACACAGGGTCATCTCACCTTATGCCATGCTCTGTATACTGGGACATGTGCAATAAACATAACAAGAACGCGGTTTCCACCCCTGTAGGATACCGGTGTCAAAGTGCCCTTTATTGCAAGCTTTTCTTGCAAACCTGAATGTCTGCTTTCTGCTTACTAAAAGGAATTGATGTGATAAATAAATTTGGAAATAGTCAACCACCTTCGTTTTCACATTGGAATGAAATGCTTCTTGATCACCGTAAAATTTGAAGCAACTGCCCCCTTCTTTCGGAAGCCATAATTAGTGGCAAAGGGGAAGGAGGGTGCTTACCTGGAACTACTCCAAAATTCAAGATGTCGTCAAAAAAGATTTCCGGCCAGGAAAAAAAAACAACAAGAACACGGAGACCATGTGGACTTTTTTTTCAGAAGTCTCACTTTTATTCATGATACAGTGCACTGCTGCGACAGCTCACAAACATACGAAACGCAATTGCAACATTATCAGAACACAGGAAGTATGTGATGGAAGCATTTCTAATGATTGGCCTATGTAATAGCTTTTAAGCAGCGAACATCGATCTCTGAAGCCTTAATTTTGTTGTCTACGTCATCATAAGTATAATCTTGTAATTACATCTTAAAAGCCATGATTTTACGCCTAGTTCTGGAACGGTTGTCATAGGAAAGAGAGAGAGAAAAAACTTTGCCTGACAAATTTCAGGTGCAGATGCTTAGGATTGGGCTGATAAGCATGATATAGGATGGGATTCGAGCAGGTTCATGTTGCATGGACTTGGTGCATGATTAGGCTGCAGAGTAGGGGGGGGGGGGGGGGGCTTCTCGAAACAGTGTGGAAATTTGAAATTAGTAGTGATATTGAGAAGGGTGCTTTCTCGGACGGGGGCGCTTATTCATAAGTTTATGGTATATGCAGTATCGTTTTGTCAGATTCTTAGTTTGGTAGCAATCAGTGTAGCAATAAACTTCTATGTGGAAGCTGATTAAGAAAAGCTCTTGCAACTGGTAGGTACCTCCATGAAAACCACTGCAGCTGTTGAGGCATTGCTTGAAAATTCAGGGCATTGAACTCCCTTTAATGTGCTAGAAGGTGCATCCTGAAGTCGGGTCTCTTTATGGCATTCACATCATTTAAAGCAGCGGTAAATGGCTTTGTCATTGCTTGTTTGCAGGTGCCTCTGTGGTACCATCAACACGGTAGAGAGCGCCGGCCTGGTGACACCCAAGAGAGACAAGTACATCCACACTACTGGACACGGCTTGGTGCTTATGTCGCTCACTGAGAGAGACTCTGGCCACTACGACCTCCATCTGGAATCAGTTGGCACTCTCTGCAGCTACAACCTTACCGTCGATGCTGGTTAGTGGGCATTTGACAGCAGCGTTATATGTGCGAGGTTTGTCGGTGAAGTACTTTTGAAGACCCCACTGCACAATATGTGACGATTCTTTAGTTGCACCACATACGGTGTTTTTAACCCAACAGTGGAATTTTAACCAGAGAAAGAGAATATTTAACCTTTAATTGGTTCACATTGTGCAGGTGTAGTTTATGAGTGGCCATTTGCTGATTAAGGAGAGATGCGTGGCAAAAAAATGGTGTTTTGTGTAAAAATTCTCACTTATGAGATATTGCTTCTAAAGTTATCTTTGGTCATTTCGCTCTCGTTTTCCGAAATACCAGGGCTGAATGTTAACGAGAAATCAGTGAAAATCTCTGCGTCAGCCAAGGTAGCGCTCTAAATCACAAATTCATGTGCACAACAGCTTCTTTTGGGATTCAATGTCATTCGCCACTATAGTTTGTTCTGTAAGGTAGATCAAGCCTTCTTTTAGCTTAAAATCTCTTTGTAGTTCCATATTTTGGCAGGAAATTATTTAGAAGCTTTTTCTAAGTCTGTTTTCTGCCAAGTTATAGCCGCCTCTGGCCGTTTCTACTGCATGTTTTAGCACAACAGTAGGAATTTTAACCAAAGGAAAAGAATTTTTAGCTTTTAGTTGGTTCACTTTGTGCAGACGTATCTTTATTGGAGCGTAGCTTATGAGTGGCCATTTAGTATTTAAAGGCACTGTGCATGCTTCTTAGGCTACATTGGTATGATGCTGTTCAGTCCTAACTAACACTTGATAAGGCTTAGTTGACTACAACAGTCGTCACACTACTCACATAATGGTTACCTTCATATAATTAATGCACACTTAGCATTTGTTATAAAAGAAAAAAAAAGTTTTGATTGCGCAGTAACCTCATTGCAAACTCCACTGCTTTTGTTGCGTGGAGGAATAAAAATAAAAGTTGACAAGGAAGTGCAATTTTAGCCAGTCTGTCTTCCCAAGGTAACCTACTCTGAAGTCATTTCCTCCTGCTATCACTTTGACATAGCAAATGAACTCTGCACTTTGCATATTATGGTGTAAGTGGCTAGTCTTACATTTCTCAGAATTCAAATTCATCCAGATTGCCTTTTTTTTTTCTTTTGAAACACTAAAGTGTTTTATGCCAGGGTCCGCCACTGCTCCGCTTACGTACTTCCGTCACGGATATGACGTTATAAAATAGATGCTAACAGATTGCAAGTGGTCAAAAAAGGGGACAAAAAAGTTTTGTTGTTGGACAGTAAACCTACGACTACTCGCTCCGCAGTGCGCGGTGCGAAGGCACTAGGCCACAAAGCATACGTCGTCCAGCTTGCTAATGGCGTGCTATTTATATATATATTTATATTTATATTATATTTATATATTTATATTTATTTATATACACCGTGTACCTTCAACTGTCTTCATAGCTCAGCAACCTCAGTGCGTTTTCGTCATCAGTAGTGAGATGGTGCGAAAGGCGCATGTTGGGCGCGCTCTAAAGGTCATCATCCTGTGTGTTGTGGTGCGTGCGCACCTCCACAAGGCATGGTCTCATGAGCGTGCTGCTCACACACGAAGTACGATGCTGAGCTGTGACAGTTGTTTGTCTGCATTCGTTCTCTCTATGCTCATTTCATGCGTGCTTTCTGCTCGAGGTGCGCGCTGCAAGTTTGGAGCTGCTTGTCGTTCTTCACGTTGCATTACAATTTGTTGCTGTAGAATTCATTCCTGTGGCATTCATTCCTGTGCCCTTGTGGCGAAACAGTGTGCAATGAACGCTCACCTGCGTTTGTAAACACACGTTTCACTTTCGTGTTATACCCATTCCTAGACAAATAAATCAGCCATCTTTTTTTTCCACATAACAAGAACCCGTGTCGAGGACTGGAAGAAGTATTTTTTCCTATCTTCTGTCCTGTGTTATTGTTTTGCGTTAAAACATCACTATAAATTCACAACTAGCCCACCAGTGCATAATGTTGAATGTGAATTCTAGGCTTGTGCGAGTAGTGAATTTTTTAGAACTGAATTCGAAGGGAATAGTGATTTGGACAAATAATTTTTAATTGAATTCAGTTGTCACCTGTGTGATTCACATGAATTCAATGATTACATTTCTGCTCGGCTCACTTCGAAAGAACTTTTTCAAAAAGGACATCAGTTCATGCATAAGTGAGGCTTCGGCATCATTGCATGATTCTGAATTTACACTTCTGCAAGGCTCCCTGTAACGTGCTCAAGCTGTAACTTGCACCTTGTTATTTGGGAGGTGTTGTCACATAGTCGTGTTCTGCATTATATTTTATTGATCGCTCTGTTGCCAAATGTGATCTTGTGCGTGCGCAATCCGACGAATATGTGTCTATAAAACCCAGTGTGTGTGACGAGAATAAGGAGTTGTTAGTAGCACGTGTTCTGTGTCTGCTCTTCTTTTTTTGTGTTCGTCAGTGTTGAGCACTTATTCTTTCAGTGTTTAGAAAATCTGTTCAACTTTGTCCCGAAATCTTCAATTTTGCAATTTCTATCACTCACATGACATACATCTTGTGAATGGAACTTGTATACATTCGTTTTGCTTTTCATTTATGTATTACATCAGATATTAGGTGAGTAGTTCCTTTAGCAAAAAAAAGAAGTGTAATATACAAAACGAACCCATTTTCCTAGCATATGAAAAGATCTCCGATATTTTGTTTAATGACAATGCACTGTAGTATGTGCTGATTGTATCAGTATCACTAAGTTCTTTTCACCAGACCCACTTTCTACTACAGTTAACCTCGTTATAACGAAATTGGAGGGCCGCCGCTATTTGCTCGTTATAACCAATATTCCGTTATAGCCGTAGCAGGCATTTATCGCAAATATTATGCACGGTACTTACCCCCAAAAAATAGCGGGCGAAATAGCATCCCGCCGGACGGTGGTATGTAAACAAAATAACCGCATTCCCAAATAAAAAGGAAAAAGTCATGCACCTGTTTTAATGCACTTCAAAATACACAGCTTGCATTTCAGGCAGACTTAGCTGCAAAGAAGTCCGTAATTGGACGTTGATGCATCTTCCTAATGCGAACGACGGTTCGCTCAGCTGCGGCCGCAATGTTCAAGCCATCTTCGCCGCCCTCGTGAGCGCTGAAGTAGCGGCGCAGTACGTCCACCGCGTCTAATGCCTCCGACGCCGTCGGCACGTTTGTTTCCTGTTCGTCGACAGAGTCATCGTCACTGGTTTCGTTACGATCACTGACAGCGCGCACAATATCGTCATCCAGGAGCTGCTCCGTTGCCACCACTTTCGAGTCCGCACTCACATAGTCGCAAAAAAGACTCGCTGTCAGGCACGACACCGGCGTCACGAAGTGCCGTCCATGATGCAGCGACTTCGTCTGATGTGG
Organism: Rhipicephalus microplus; assembly: GCF_043290135.1. Taxonomy (NCBI): domain Eukaryota; kingdom Metazoa; phylum Arthropoda; class Arachnida; order Ixodida; family Ixodidae; genus Rhipicephalus; species Rhipicephalus microplus. The sequence continues at coordinate 74,042 of NW_027465014.1, forward strand.
CAAAACCGTCCGGCACAGTGGGCTCGTCTGATGGCTCATCACTGGCGTCTGGTGCGGCGGCAAATGAGGCGTGTTGAAAGCAGTTTGCGATCGTGGTCGCCGTCACACTCATCCACGCCACCTGAAGCATTTCGAGCGCAGCGTACAAGTCAACATCAGTGTCTCGCTTCATCCTCATGTTGAGCAGGAGCTTGTCTATCACATGCTTGCGGTAATTTGCCTTCAGCGACATAATCACGCTTTGGTCAAGCGGCTGTATTTTTCTGTGCAGTTGGCAGGAAGGAACAGCAGCTCGATGTTTTGAAGCACGGCAGCGGTATTGTGGGCGGTGCAGTTATCTAAAACAAGGCACACCTTGCGGTTCGCCTTTGCCAGCTTCTCGTCCCATTCGCAAAGCCATTTTGAAAAAATCTCCGTGGTCATCCAGGCTTTGCGATTGGCTACTTACTTGACTGGGAGCTGCCTCTTCCCCTTAAAGCAGCGAGGGGATGCACTTTTGCCAATTACGAAAATTGGCATCTTCTCAGAGCCGGTCATGTTTGCACAAAGTAGCGCAGTGATCCGCAGCTTACTTTGTTTGCCGCCATGGCACGGCTCGCCTTTGAGGGCTAACGTCTTGTGCGGCAACATCTTCAAAAAGAGAGCGGTTTCGTCCGCGTTAAAATATCCTCCGCGCTGTATTTTTCTAGCAGCCGCACGACGTTTCTTTCGCCCACTTGGTAGCCTCTGCTTCGTCGACAGATTGCGATTCGCCGCAGGCCGCTCTCCCGACAATGTCGTGGCGCTCCTTGAAGCGTTGGAGCCAACCCGAATTTGCTACGAAGTTGTCATAGCCCATGATGCAGGCAAAGGTCTCTCGCTTTGCTTTGCAGCAAGGCGCCGCTCACCGGCAGATTCACGGCCTGCGTGTTCAAGAATGATTTAAAAACGGCCCTTTCGACCGCTTCAAAGGCAGGTGCCCTCATCCTCTTAGCGCTTCCTTTCACGCCACGTGCAACAGCGTCGATGATGGACTCCTGCTTGCTCAAGATGGTTGACAGTGTGTTCGTCGATACGCCAAAGTCTCTTGCCACGTTGCCTTTCTTGGTCCCCGATTCGACGGCTCTTATCATAGCCGCCTTCTGATCTAGCGTTATGCGCTTTCGCTTCCGCCTGGCGCATTCACGTTGCTGGAATCACGAGCGCAGCACGATAAAAGATTAGGCAGAAGCAGTCGAAAAAGAGAAGAAACAGCACTCAAAAGCAACGCGGCTCACGTCGGCGAGCGACAACACTTGCAGAGAAAGTGACTGTGAAGAGGAAGGGGCAGAAAGGGCGCTCTTTTGCGCTGCCCTCTAGGAACCGGTTATTCAAGGGGAAGGGGGTATGTAAGATTAGGAAGCGCGACGAGAAAGGGGAGAGGGAGAATATAAAGAAGACGCAAAAGAAAAGAAAAGGGCGAGACGTTCGCGGAGCTGCGGAGCGCTTCGCTGTCGGTGGTAGCCAAGCGGCGCACGTGCAGCGACCTCTCCTCGGAAACAGCGCGTGCCGTCTGCTTTGCGCGCGTTGCTGGAAGGCGCGTGGCGGGAGTTTTGGACTGCTAAATACAGTTCTCTCGTTGCGCGCCGTCTCAAATTCGCGTTGTGCACTGTCGTGACATCGGCTCAAAATTTTACTTCCTAACAAAATTTGTTCGTTATATCCCATAACAGGCAAATTTTGCCTTGTTAAAACGAGGTTTGAATACATTGGTTTGTATAGGGACTTTCAAGGGGAATTAGGATTTGCTCGTTATATCCATTATTTCGTTATAGCCATCTCGTTATAACGAGGTTTAACTGTACAGCGGACGCCCGATTTCTAGGATGTCCGAAATTCTGAACGTGCCTGAATTCCCGGACTCATCTGTGGCACCGTCAAGTTCCCCATGAGTCAGTGTATGAAAAGTCCGAAATTCTGGACATTTATAATTTTTGCCATCCGATTTTCTGTACTCCTTACCCCTAACCGCGAATTCAGTCACTATCAAGGCCGCCATTTCGGTTATTTTTAGACCCTTGAACCCATCGTGCCGCAGCCATCGCAGCTGCCGTACCAGAGTACACTCTAGCCGTACCCTCGAAACAGAAAATGCCACAATCCAGCGCACGCTGGTTCATCGCCAGCTGTAGCTTAGGCCGCATGGTGCTGAGCTCCAACAGTGGGAGAAGCTACACTGTTGACCTATGGTCTGCTGTTAGCATGCTTGCAGACTCGTGGAAGGCGGTTACGCAACAGACCTTCCGGAACTGTTCCGCAACGCGAGCTTTATACTGGACGCCGAGGTCCTGAGTGAACAGCGTGTGCGACGAACTTCCACCTGCGGACCTTGCTTTCGACGATCTGCACGGGGTCGGTGTTTCGACTCAAGCAGGGATAACACTTGAGGGCTACGCCGACTCTGACGAAGACTTTGAGCTGTGTGTGGAATTAACCGATAACTGAGTCATACGTCAAGTTACGGAGGATTCCGATGACTCTGACTTCTAGATCGAAAAGGCAGCGCCTATATAGCCAACGAGCTCGGAGTTGACTCGAGCACTGGCACAGTCATCGATGTACAGGGAAAGCATGACATTAACTGAAATTGAGCCAGACATTATCGCGGGCAAATGGAACGCTGTGCAAATGAAAATAAGCTACTTTTTTTTGCTCCTAACCCTATGTTTTGCTCGTAATCCAATCCTATGTGGCCGGTAGCGCCGGCCGCATAGATTGTAGCGCCGGCCTCATAACATTGTTTTCTTTTGTTTCTTTATTTTGGCTCTTTTCAGAGCCACCTAAACAATTCATTTGCCGAATTGCAATGAGAACCCTGTACTCCTGCCGCGACCCTCTCCGTCAGTGAAAAATAAATATTATAAAGTGTTTTCGCTCGCATTAGTTTTTCCGGGACGTTTTCACGGTCTCTTGAGGGTCCGGGAAATCGGACGTCGGCTGTATATGGACAGACACTGTGTTGTGCCTGCTATTGTATACGTGTCCAAACAATCCTTCTGTGACGCAGTGCGGTAGAATTCAGGAGTTTGCAGCATTTACTCATCTTACATTGTGCTTACTTTACAGAGACCTGTGGAACCCCAACAGAAACTGACTATAGAAAGATATACTCAAACTGGTGCCATGAATTTGAGAAATACAAGCTGGCAATGAAGACTTGGCAGACCAAACATGCTGTAAGTGTGCTATTTTTATACCCCTGTCGCAAGGACAAACTTAGGTGCACTTTAAGTGAACATGTTTCCCCTCTAGTGTCATTCGCATGCTGTCAGGGTGGAAAGTTTATGCCGAATGCATAAACTCTATGCCGAATGCACTTGGTGGCAAGTTGGTGACAAACTCGCTTCGTTGTGTTGGAAGTGTGTAGACTCTGTAGCAGTGAGGGTGTCAGAACAAAATGTTTTTCATTTCGGTTTTGTTTCATACAATGACAAAAAGTTCCATTACCTTTCTGCTCTGGAACGAGAAAAAAATGGTTTGCAACAGTTCGTATGGGTTTTTATTTGAACTCAAGATTTAGCGCAGACCATCACCCTTTTACTTCATGGTATTTATTTTCTCAAAAATGAATTTCGATTTTGTCCAAGCAGACTCAATGCGTTGTGTCAAGTGATGAGCATGTCCTCAGCAGCAGCATGAGATCGGGTGTGCTCTCTGTTGTGTAACACCACTGTTCTCACAAAACTAACTTCACTGCTGAGAACGCCCTAACCACACTGGCCAGTGGGACAGTCACTCATCTACTTGCGTTAATAGAAACATCTGTGGTTGCCACTGTTTTTGTTTTTTGACTCATTTTGGCACGCCTTTCCTTTGGGATTTTTGGATGAGATAAGCTCTGTTACTCTGTTTTTGAATATGCATTATTACTCAGTGCTTTAACCTTGGTAGTTAAGGATCACCATGTCCTTTCCCGGGAACTGAAAAACAATTGAAAAAAATCTGGTTTGACTACGGAATGAAATAATGGATTACGTGTCGGTTACGTTTTCGTTCCAGGAAAAATCGTTTTTTTTTTTCTTTGATTTTTTAATTTTCTTTTCGTTTCAACGCACTGGTAGCAACAACTTTAAAATGAAGTTGTGCACTTAAACCTCATTATAACAAAGTTGCATCTTACATGAAAATGAGTTTGTTATATCCAAAAATTCGTTATAAAGGTCTATTTCTAACACTATATATACTGCAAGACTATTTTTCATTTACTTTCTTCATTATAACCGATGTTTCATTATATCCGATTTCGTTATGTTGAGGTATGAGTGTATTGAAAGTCGAGTCAATAGTACTTTTTCTTAT
>NW_027465015.1:0-78013 GCF_043290135.1 Rhipicephalus microplus
AGTTTTTAGTTGTGGAGTTTCTAGTTGTTGAGTTTCTAGTTTGAAGTCTCTAGTTGTAGATTCTCTAGTTGTGGAGTCTCTAGTTTAGGAGCTTCTAGTTGAAGAGTTTTTAGTTGTGGAGTGTCTAGTTGTGTAGTTTCTAGCTGCGGAGTTTCTAGTTGCGGAGTTTCTAGTTGCAGAGTCTCTGGTTGTGGAGTTTCTAGTTGCGGAGTTTCTAGTTGCGGAGTATCTAGTTGTGGAGTTTGAAGTTGTGGAGTTTCTAGTTGTGGAATTGCAGAGTCTCTGGTTGTGGAGTTTCTAGTTGTGGAGTTTCTTGTTGTAGAGTCTCTAGTTGAGGAGTCTCTAGTTGTGAAGTTTCTAGTTGCGGAGTATCTAGTTGTGGAGTTTGAAGTTGTGGAGTTTCTAGTTGTGGAATTGCAGAGTCTCTGGTTGTGGAGTTTCTAGTTGTGGAGTTTCTTGTTGTAGAGTCTCTAGTTGAGGAGTCTCTAGTTGTGAAGTTTCTAGTTGTGGAGTTTCTAGTTGTGGAGTTTCTGGTTGTGGAGTTTCTAGTTGTGGAGTGTCTAGTTGTGGAGTTTTCAGTTGTGGAGTTTCGAGTTGTGGAGTTTCTAGTTGTGGAGTTTCTAGTTGTGGAGTTTCTAGTTGTGGAGTTTCCAGTTGTGGAGTTTTTAGTTGTGGACTTTCTAGACATGAAATTTCTTGTAGCCGAGTCTTTATTTGTAGAGTTTGTAGTTGTGGAGTTTGTGGTTGTGGAGTTTCAAGTTGTGGAGTCTCTAGTTGTGGAGTTTCTAGTTGGGAAGTATCTAGTTGTGGAGTTTGCAGTTGTGAAGTTTCTAGTTGTGGAATTGCAGAGTCTCTGGTTGTGGAGTTTCTAGTTGTGGAGTTTCTAGTTGTGGAGTTTCTAGTTGTGGAGTTTCCAGTTGTGGAGTTTTTGGTTGTGGACTTTCTAGACATGAAATTTCTTGTAGCCGAGTCTTTATTTGTAGAGTTTGTAGTTGTGGAGTTTCTAGTTGTGGAGTTTCTAGTTGTGGAGCCTCTAGTTGCAGAGTTTGTAGTTGTGGAGTTTCTAGTTGTGGAGTTTCAAGTTGTGGAGTCTCTAGTTGTGGAGTTTCTAGTTGCGGAGTATCTAGTTGTGGAGTTTGCAGTTGTGGAGTTTCTAGCTGTGGAATTGCAGAGTCTCTGGTTGTGGAGTTTCTAGTTGTGGAGTTTCTAGTTGTGGAGTCTCTAGTTGCGGAGTCTCTAGTTGTGAAGTTTCTAGTTGTGAAGTTTCTAGTTGTGGAGTTTCTGGTTGTAGAGTTTCTAGTTGTGGAGTGTCTAGTTGTGGAGTTTCCAGTTGTGGAGTTTCCAGTTGTGGAGTTTCTAGCTGCGGAGTTTCTAGTGTCAGAGTCTCTGGTTGTGGAGTTTATAGTTGCGGAGCCTCTAGTTGTGGAGTTTCTAGTTGTGGAGTTTCCAGTTGTGAAGTTTTTAGTTGTGGACTTTCTAGACATGAAATTTCTTGTAGCCGAGTCTCTATTTGTGGAGTTTGTAGTTGTGGAGTTTCTAGTTGTGGAGTTTCTAGTTGTGGAGTCTCTAGTGGCAGAGTTTCTAGTTGTGGAGTTTCTAGTTGTGGAGTTTCTAGTTGTGGAGTTTCTGGTTGTGGAGTTTCTAGTTGTGGAGTTTCAAGTTGTGGAGTTTCTAGTTGTGGAGTCTCAAGTTGTGGAGTTTAAAGTTGTGGAGTAGCTAGTTGTGGAGTTTTAAGTTGTGGAGTTTCTAGTTGTGAAGTTTCTAGTTGCGGAGTTTTTAATAGCGGAGTTTCTAGTTGTGAAGTTTCAAGTTGCGGAGTCTCAAGTTGTGGAGTTTTCAGTTGTGGAGTTTTTAGTTGTAGAGTTTCTAGTTGTTGAGTTTCTAGTTGAGAATTCTCTAGTTTTGCAGTTTTTAGTTGTGGAGTTTCTAGATATGAAATTTCTAGTGGCCGAGTCTGTATTTGTGGAGTTTCTAGCTGCGGAGTCTCTAGTTGTGGAGTTTCAAGTTGTGGAGTCTAGTTGTGGAGTTTCCAGTTGTGGAGTATCTAGTTGTGGAGTTTCCAGTTGTGAAGTTTCTAGTTGTGGAGTTTCTGGTTGTGGAGTTTCTAGTTGTGGAGTTTCCTGTTGCGGAGTTTCTAGTTGCGGAGTTTCTAGTTGCGGAGTTTTTAATAGCGGAGTTTCTAGTTGTGGAGTTTCAAGTTGCGAAGTCTCAAGTTGTGGAGTTTCAATTTGTGGATTTTCTAGTTGTGGAGTATCTAGTTGTGGATTTTTCAGTTGTGGAGTTTCTAGTTGTGGAGTTGCGGAGTATCTAGTTGTGAAGTTTCTAGTTGCAGAGTCTCTAGTTGTGGAGTCTCTAGTTGTGGAGTTTCTAGTTGTGGAGTTGGGGAGTCTCTGGTTGTGGAGTTTCTAGATGTGGAGTTTCCAGTTGTGAAGTTTTTAGTTGTGGACTTTTTAGACATGAAATTTCTTGTAGCCGAGTCTCTATTTGTGGAGTTTGTAGTTGTGGAGTTTCTAGTTGTGGAGTTTCTAGTTGTGGAGTCCCTAGTGGCAGAGTTTCTAGTTGTGGAGTTTCTAGTTGTGGAGTTTACAATTGTGGAGTTTCTGGTTGTGGAGTTTCTAGTTGTGGATTTTCAAGTTGTGGAGTTTCTAGTTGTGGAGTTTCTAGTTGCGGAGTTTTTAATAGCGGAGTTTCTAGTTGTGAAGTTTCAAGTTGCGGAGTCTCAAGTTGTGGAGTTTTCAGTTGTGGAGTTTTTAGTTGTGGAGTTTCTAGTTGTTGAGTTTCTAGTTGAGAAGCCTCTAGTTGTGCAGTTTTTAGTTGTGGAGTTTCTAGATATGGAATTTCTAGTTGCCGAGTCTGTATTTGTGGAGTTTGTAGTTGTGGAGTTTGTAGTTGTGGAGTTTCTAGTTGGTGAGTCTCTAGTTGCGGAGTTTCTAGTTGCGGAGATTCTAGTTGCGGAGTTTCTAGTTGTGGAGTTTCCATTTGTGGAGTTTCTAGTTGTGGAGTCTTAAGTTGTGGAGTTTAAACTTGTGGAGTTTCAAGTTGTAGAGTCTATAGTTATGGAGTTTCTAGTTGTGGATTTTCTAGTTGTGGAGTATCTAGTTGTGGATTTTTCAGTTGTGGCGTTTCTAGTTGTGGAGTTGCGGAGTCTCTAGTTGTGAAGTTTCTAGTTGCAGAGTCTCTAGTTGTGGAGTTTCCAGTTGTGGAGCCTCTAGTTGTAGAGTTTATAGTTGTGGAGTATCTAGTTGGAGTTTCATGTTGTGGAGTTTCTAGTTGTGGAGTTTTAAGTTGTGGAGTTTCTAGTTGCGGAGTTTTTAATAGCGGAGTTTCTAGTTGTGAAGTTTCAAGTTGCGGAGTCTCAAGTTCTTGAGTTTTCAGTTGTGGAGTTTTTAGTTGTGGAGCTTCTAGTTGTTGAGTTTCTAGTTGAGAAGTCTCTAGTTTTGCAGTTTTTAGTTGTGGAGTTTCTAGATATGGAATTTCTAGTTGTGGAGTCTCGAGTTGCAGAGTTTCTAGTTGTGGAGTTTCTAGTTGTGGAGTTTCAAGTTGTGGAGTCTCTAGTTATGGAGTTTCTAGTTGCAGAGTATCTAGTTGTGGAGTTTCCAGTTGTGGAGTTTCTAGTTGTGGAATTGCAGAGTCTTTGGTTGTGGATTTTCTAGCGGTGGAGTTTCTAGTTGTGGAGTTTCGAGTTTTGGAGTCTCTAGTTGTGGAGTTTCTGGTTGTGGAGCTTCCAGTTGTGGAGTATCTATTTGTGGAGTTTCCAGTTGTGAAGTATCTAGTTGTGGAGTTTCCAGTTGTGGAGTATCTAGGGTTGGAGTTTCAGGTTGCGGAGTTTCTAGTTGCGGAGTTTCAAGTTGCGAAGTTTTTAATAGCGGAGTTTGTAGTTGTGGAGTTTCAAGTTGCGGAGTCTCAAGTTGTGGAGTTTGCAGTTGTGGAGTTTCTAGTTGTGGAGTTTCTAGTTGTGGAGTTTCTAGTTGTGGAGTCTCTAGTTGTGGAGTTTCAAGTTGTGGAGTTTTGAGTTGTGGAGTTTCGAGTTGTGGAGTTTCTAGCTGCGGAGTTTCTAGTTGCAGAGTCTCTAGTTTTGGAGTTTCTAGATGCGAATTCTCTAGTTGAGGAGTCTCTAGTTGTAGAGTTTCTAGTTGTGGAGTTTCTAGTTGTGAAGTTTCAAGTTGTGGAGTTTCTAGTTGCAGAGTCTCTAGTTGTGGAGTCTCTGGTTGTGGAGGTTCTAGTTATGGAGTTTCTAGTTGTGGAGTTTCTAGTCGTGGAGTTTTTAGTTGTGGAGTCTAGGGTTGTGGAGTTTAAAGTGGCGGAGTCTCAAGTTGTGGAATTTCTAGTTGTAGAGTTTTTAGTTGTGGAGTGTCTAGTAGTGGAGTTTCCAGTTGTGGAGTTTCCAGTTGTGGAGTTTCGAGTTGTGGAGTTTCTTGTTGTGGAGGTTTGAGTAGTGGAGTTTCTAGTTGCGGCGTCTCAAGTTGTGGAGTTTGTAGGTGCGGAGTGTCTAGTTGTGGTGTTTCTAGCTGTCGAATTTCTTGTTGCGGAGTTTCTAAATGCGGAGTTTCTAGTAGCGGAGTTCCATAGTTGCAGAGTCTCTAGTTGTGGAGTTTCTAGTTGTGGAGTGTCTAGTTGTGGGGTTTCAAGTTGTGGAGTTTCTAGTAGACTTTCAAATTTTGAAGTTTCTAGTTGTTGAGTTTCTAGTTTGAAGTCTCTAGTTGTAGATTCTCTAGTTGTGGAGTCTCTAGTTTAGGAGTTTCTAGCTGAAGAGTTTTTAGTTATGGAGTGTCTAGTTGTGGAGTTTCCAGTTGTGGAGTTTCGAGTTGTGGATTTTTGAGTTTTGGAGTTTCTAGTTGTGGAATTTTGAGTTTTGGAGTTTCTAGTTGTGGAGTTTCTAGTTGCGGAATCTCTAGTTGTGGATTTTCTAGTTGCGTAACTTAAGGTCGTGAGGTTTCAAGTTGTCGAGTTTCTAGTTTTCTAGTTGTGGAGTTTCTAGTTGTGGAGTCTGTAGTTGTGTAGTTTCTAGCTGCGGAGTTTCTATTTGTGGAGTATCTAGCTGCGGAGTTTCTAGTTGCGGAGTCTCTAGTTGTGGAGTTTCTAGTTGTGGAGTTTCCATTTGTGGAGTTATAGTTGTGGACTTTCTAGACATGAAATTTCTTGTAGCTGAGTCTTTATTTGTGGAGCTTGTAGTTGTGGAGTTTCTAGTTGTTGAGTTTCTAGTTGTGGAGTCTCTAGTTTTGCAGTTTCTAGTTGTGGAGTTTCTAGATATGGAATTTCTAGTTGCCGAGTTTGTATTTGTGAAGTTTGAAGTTCTGGAGTTTCTAGTTGTGGAGTTTCTAGTTGTGGAGTCTCTAGTTGCGGAGTTTCTAGTAGCGGAGTTTCTAGTTGTGGAGTTTCTGGTTGTGGAGTTTCTATTTGAGGAGTTTCAAGTTGTGAAGTTTCTAGTTGTGGAGTCTCTAGTTGCGGAGTTTCTAGTTGTGAAGTTTCTAGTTGTGGAGTTTCTAGTTTTTGAGTTTCTAGTTGTGGAGTTTCTAGTTGTAGAGTCTCCTGTTGCGGAGTTTCTAGTTGCGGAGTTTCCAGTTGGGGAGTTTCCAGTTGTGGAGTTTCTAGTTGTGGAGTTTCTAGTTGTGGAGTTTTAAGTTGTGGAGTTTCGAGTTGTGGAGTTTCGAGTTTTGAAGCTTCTAGTTGTGGATTTTTGAGTTGTTGAGTTTCTAGTTGTGGAGTTTCTAGTTGCGGAATCTCTAGCTGAGAATTTTCTAGTTGCGTAACTTAAGGTTGTGAGGTTTCAAGTTGTGGAGTTTCTAGTTGTGGAGTTTCTAGTTGTGGAGTCTCTAGTTGTGTAGTTTCTAGCTGCGGAGTTTCTAGTTGCGGAGTTTCTAGTTGCAGAGTCTCTGGTTGTGGAGTTTCTAGTTGCGGAGTCTCTAGTTGTGGAGTTTCTAGTTGTGGAGTTTCTAGTTGTGGAGTTTCCAGTTGTGGAGTTTTTAGTTGTGGAGTTTCTAGTTGTGGAGTTTCTGGTTGTGGAGTTTCTAATTGTGGAGTTTCTAGTTGTGGAGTCTTAAGTTGTGGAGTTTAAACGTGTGGAGTTTCTAGTTGTAGATTTTGCAGTTGTGGAGTATCTAGTTGTGGATTTTCCAGTTGTGGAGTTTATAGTTGTGGAGTTGCAGAGTCTCTAGTTGTGGAGTTTCTAGTTGCGGAGTTTCTAGTTGTGGAGTTTCAAGTTGTGGAGTCTCTAGATGTGGAGTTTCTAGTGGTCGAGTTTCCAGTTGTGGAGTATCTAGTAGTAGAGTTTCGAGTTGTGGAGTTTCTAGTTGTGGAGTTTCTAGTTGCGGAGTTCCTAGTGGTGGAGTTTCTAGTTGCGGAGTTTCTAGGTGTGGAGTTTCAAGTTGCGGAGTCTCATGCTGTGGAGTTTCTAGTTGTTGAGTTTTTAGTTGTGTAGTTTCTAGTTGTTGAGTTTCTAGTTTGAAGTCTCTAGTTGTAGATTCTCTAGTTGTGGAGTCTCTAGTTTAGGAGCTTCTAGTTGAAGAGTTTTTAGTTGTGGAGTGTCTAGTTGTGTAGTTTCTAGCTGCGGAGTTTCTAGTTGCGGAGTTTCTAGTTGCAGAGTCTCTGGTTGTGGAGTTTCTAGTTGCGGAGTTTCTAGTTGCGGAGTATCTAGTTGTGGAGTTTGAAGTTGTGGAGTTTCTAGTTGTGGAATTGCAGAGTCTCTGGTTGTGGAGTTTCTAGTTGTGGAGTTTCTTGTTGTAGAGTCTCTAGTTGAGGAGTCTCTAGTTGTGAAGTTTCTAGTTGCGGAGTATCTAGTTGTGGAGTTTGAAGTTGTGGAGTTTCTAGTTGTGGAATTGCAGAGTCTCTGGTTGTGGAGTTTCTAGTTGTGGAGTTTCTTGTTGTAGAGTCTCTAGTTGAGGAGTCTCTAGTTGTGAAGTTTCTAGTTGTGGAGTTTCTAGTTGTGGAGTTTCTGGTTGTGGAGTTTCTAGTTGTGGAGTGTCTAGTTGTGGAGTTTTCAGTTGTGGAGTTTCGAGTTGTGGAGTTTCTAGTTGTGGAGTTTCTAGTTGTGGAGTTTCTAGTTGTGGAGTTTCCAGTTGTGGAGTTTTTAGTTGTGGACTTTCTAGACATGAAATTTCTTGTAGCCGAGTCTTTATTTGTAGAGTTTGTAGTTGTGGAGTTTGTAGTTGTGGAGTTTCAATGTGGCGTCTCTAGTTGCAGAGTTTCTAGTTGTGGAGTTTCTAGTTGTGGAGTTTCAAGTTGTGGAGTCTCTAGTTGTGGAGTTTCTAGTTGGGAAGTATCTAGTTGTGGAGTTTGCAGTTGTGGAGTTTCTAGTTGTGGAATTGCAGAGTCTCTGGTTGTGGAGTTTCTAGTTGTGGAGTTTCTAGTTGTGGAGTTTCTAGTTGTGGAGTTTCCAGTTGTGGAGTTTTTGGTTGTGGACTTTCTAGACATGAAATTTCTTGTAGCCGAGTCTTTATTTGTAGAGTTTGTAGTTGTGGAGTTTCTAGTTGTGGAGTTTCTAGTTGTGGAGCCTCTAGTTGCAGAGTTTGTAGTTGTGGAGTTTCTAGTTGTGGAGTTTCAAGTTGTGGAGTCTCTAGTTGTGGAGTTTCTAGTTGCGGAGTATCTAGTTGTGGAGTTTGCAGTTGTGGAGTTTCTAGCTGTGGAATTGCAGAGTCTCTGGTTGTGGAGTTTCTTGTTGTGGAGTTTCTAGTTGTGGAGTCTCTAGTTGCGGAGTCTCTAGTTGTGAAGTTTCTAGTTGTGAAGTTTCTAGTTGTGGAGTTTCTGGTTGTAGAGTTTCTAGTTGTGGAGTGTCTAGTTGTGGAGTTTCCAGTTGTGGAGTTTCCAGTTGTGGAGTTTCTAGCTGCGGAGTTTCTAGTGTCAGAGTCTCTGGTTGTGGAGTTTATAGTTGCGGAGCCTCTAGTTGTGGAGTTTCTAGTTGTGGAGTTTCCAGTTGTGAAGTTTTTAGTTGTGGACTTTCTAGACATGAAATTTCTTGTAGCCGAGTCTCTATTTGTGGAGTTTGTAGTTGTGGAGTTTCTAGTTGTGGAGTTTCTAGTTGTGGAGTCTCTAGTGGCAGAGTTTCTAGTTGTGGAGTTTCTAGTTGTGGAGTTTCTAGTTGTGGAGTTTCTGGTTGTGGAGTTTCTAGTTGTGGAGTTTCAAGTTGTGGAGTTTCTAGTTGTGGAGTCTCAAGTTGTGGAGTTTAAAGTTGTGGAGTAGCTAGTTGTGGAGTTTTAAGTTGTGGAGTTTCTAGTTGTGAAGTTTCTAGTTGCGGAGTTTTTAATAGCGGAGTTTCTAGTTGTGAAGTTTCAAGTTGCGGAGTCTCAAGTTGTGGAGTTTTCAGTTGTGGAGTTTTTAGTTGTAGAGTTTCTAGTTGTTGAGTTTCTAGTTGAGAATTCTCTAGTTTTGCAGTTTTTAGTTGTGGAGTTTCTAGATATGAAATTTCTAGTGGCCGAGTCTGTATTTGTGGAGTTTCTAGCTGCGGAGTCTCTAGTTGTGGAGTTTCAAGTTGTGGAGTCTAGTTGTGGAGTTTCCAGTTGTGGAGTATCTAGTTGTGGAGTTTCCAGTTGTGAAGTTTCTAGTTGTGGAGTTTCTGGTTGTGGAGTTTCTAGTTGTGGAGTTTCCTGTTGCGGAGTTTCTAGTTGCGGAGTTTCTAGTTGCGGAGTTTTTAATAGCGGAGTTTCTAGTTGTGGAGTTTCAAGTTGCGGAGTCTCAAGTTGTGGAGTTTCAATTTGTGGATTTTCTAGTTGTGGAGTATCTAGTTGTGGATTTTTCAGTTGTGGAGTTTCTAGTTGTGGAGTTGCGGAGTATCTAGTTGTGAAGTTTCTAGTTGCAGAGTCTCTAGTTGTGGAGTCTCTAGTTGTGGAGTTTCTAGTTGTGGAGTTGGGGAGTCTCTGGTTGTGGAGTTTCTAGTACTGGAGTTTCTAGTTGTGGAGTTTCTAGTTGTGGAGTCTCTAGTTGCAGAGTTTCTAGTTGTGGAGTTTCTAGTTGTGGAGTTTCTAGTTGTGGAGTTTCTGGTTGTTGAGTTTCTAGTTGTGGAGTGTCTAGTTGTGGAGTTTACAGTTGTGGAGTTTCGAGTTGTGGAGTTTCTAGCTGCGGAATTTCTAGTTGCAGAATCTCTGGTTGTGGAGTTTCTAGTTGCGGAGTCTCTAGTTGTGGAGTTTCTAGTTGTGGAGTTTCTAGATGTGGAGTTTCCAGTTGTGAAGTTTTTAGTTGTGGACTTTTTAGACATGAAATTTCTTGTAGCCGAGTCTCTATTTGTGGAGTTTGTAGTTGTGGAGTTTCTAGTTGTGGAGTTTCTAGTTGTGGAGTCCCTAGTGGCAGAGTTTCTAGTTGTGGAGTTTCTAGTTGTGGAGTTTACAATTGTGGAGTTTCTGGTTGTGGAGTTTCTAGTTGTGGATTTTCAAGTTGTGGAGTTTCTAGTTGTGGAGTTTCTAGTTGCGGAGTTTTTAATAGCGGAGTTTCTAGTTGTGAAGTTTCAAGTTGCGGAGTCTCAAGTTGTGGAGTTTTCAGTTGTGGAGTTTTTAGTTGTGGAGTTTCTAGTTGTTGAGTTTCTAGTTGAGAAGCCTCTAGTTGTGCAGTTTTTAGTTGTGGAGTTTCTAGATATGGAATTTCTAGTTGCCGAGTCTGTATTTGTGGAGTTTGTAGTTGTGGAGTTTGTAGTTGTGGAGTTTCTAGTTGGTGAGTCTCTAGTTGCGGAGTTTCTAGTTGCGGAGATTCTAGTTGCGGAGTTTCTAGTTGTGGAGTTTCCATTTGTGGAGTTTCTAGTTGTGGAGTCTTAAGTTGTGGAGTTTAAACTTGTGGAGTTTCAAGTTGTAGAGTCTATAGTTATGGAGTTTCTAGTTGTGGATTTTCTAGTTGTGGAGTATCTAGTTGTGGATTTTTCAGTTGTGGCGTTTCTAGTTGTGGAGTTGCGGAGTCTCTAGTTGTGAAGTTTCTAGTTGCAGAGTCTCTAGTTGTGGAGTTTCCAGTTGTGGAGCCTCTAGTTGTAGAGTTTATAGTTGTGGAGTATCTAGTTGGAGTTTCATGTTGTGGAGTTTCTAGTTGTGGAGTTTTAAGTTGTGGAGTTTCTAGTTGCGGAGTTTTTAATAGCGGAGTTTCTAGTTGTGAAGTTTCAAGTTGCGGAGTCTCAAGTTCTGGAGTTTTCAGTTGTGGAGTTTTTAGTTGTGGAGCTTCTAGTTGTTGAGTTTCTAGTTGAGAAGTCTCTAGTTTTGCAGTTTTTAGTTGTGGAGTTTCTAGATATGGAATTTCTAGTTGTGGAGTCTCGAGTTGCAGAGTTTCTAGTTGTGGAGTTTCTAGTTGTGGAGTTTCAAGTTGTGGAGTCTCTAGTTATGGAGTTTCTAGTTGCAGAGTATCTAGTTGTGGAGTTTCCAGTTGTGGAGTTTCTAGTTGTGGAATTGCAGAGTCTTTGGTTGTGGATTTTCTAGTGGTGGAGTTTCTAGTTGTGGAGTTTCGAGTTTTGGAGTCTCTAGTTGTGGAGTTTCTGGTTGTGGAGCTTCCAGTTGTGGAGTATCTATTTGTGGAGTTTCCAGTTGTGAAGTATCTAGTTGTGGAGTTTCCAGTTGTGGAGTATCTAGGGTTGGAGTTTCAGGTTGCGGAGTTTCTAGTTGCGGAGTTTCAAGTTGCGAAGTTTTTAATAGCGGAGTTTGTAGTTGTGGAGTTTCAAGTTGCGGAGTCTCAAGTTGTGGAGTTTGCAGTTGTGGAGTTTCTAGTTGTGGAGTTTCTAGTTGTGGAGTTTCTTGTTGTGGAGTCTCTAGTTGTGGAGTTTCAAGTTGTGGAGTTTTGAGTTGTGGAGTTTCGAGTTGTGGAGTTTCTAGCTGCGGAGTTTCTAGTTGCAGAGTCTCTAGTTTTGGAGTTTCTAGATGCGAATTCTCTAGTTGAGGAGTCTCTAGTTGTAGAGTTTCTAGTTGTGGAGTGTCTAGTTGTGAAGTTTCAAGTTGTGGAGTTTCTAGTTGCAGAGTCTCTAGTTTTGGAGTTTCTAGTTGTGGAGTGTCTAGTTGTGGAGTTTTCAGTTGTGTAGTTTCTAGTAGAGTTTTGAATTTTGAAGTTTCTAGTTGTTGAGTTTCTAGTTTGAAGTCTCTAGTTGTAGATTCTCTAGTTCTGGAGTCTCTAGTTTTGGAGTTTCTAGTTGAAGAGTTTTTAGTTGTGGAGTGTCTAGTTGTGGAGTTTCCAGTTGTGGAGTTTCGAGTTGTGGAGTTTCGAGTTTTGGAGCTTCTAGTTGTGGAGTTTCTAGTTGCGGAATCTCTAGCTGTGGATTTTCTAGTTGCGTAACTTAAGGTTGTGATGTTTCAAGTTGTGGAGTTTCTAGTTGTGGAGTTTCTAGTTGTGGAGTTTTAGTTGTGGAGTCTCTAGTTGTGTAGTTTCTAGCTGCGGAGTTTCTAGTTGCGGATTTTCTAGTTGCAGAGTCTCTGGTTGTGGAGTTTCTAGTTGCGGAGTCTCTAGTTGTGGAGTTTCTAGTTGTGGAGTTTCTAGTTGTGGAGTTTCAAGTTGTGGAGTTTTTAGTTGTGGAGCTTCTAGTTGTGGAGTTTCTGGTTGTGGAGTTTCTAATTGTGGAGTTTCCAGTTGTGGAGTTTTGAGGTGTGGAGTTTCTAGTTGTGGAGTCTCAAGTTGTGGAGTTTGAAGTTGTGGAGTTTCAAGTTGTGTAGTCTCTAGTTGTGGAGTTTCTAGTTGCGGAGTATCTAGTTGTGGAGTTTCCAGTTGTGGAGTTTCTAGTTGTGGAGTTGCGGAGTGTCTAGTTGTGGAGTTTCTAGTTGCGGAGTCTCTAGTTGTGGAGTTTCAAGTTGTGGAGTCTAGTTGTGGAGTTTCTAGTTGTGGAGTTTCCAGTTGTGGAGTATCTAGTTGTGGAGTTTCCAGTTGTGAAGTTTCAAGTTGCGGAGTCTCAAGTTGTGGAGTTTCCAGTTGTGGAGTTTTTAGTTGTGGAATTTCTAGTTGTTGAGTTTCTAGTTGGGAAGTCTCTAGTTTTGTTGTTTCTAGTTGTGGAGTTTCTAGATATGGAATTTCTAGTTGTGGAGTCTCTAGTGGCAGAGTTTCTAGTTGTGGAGTTTCTAGTTGTGGAGTTTCTAGTTGTGGAGTTTCTGTTTGTGGAGTTTCTAGTTGTGGAGTTTCAAGTTGTGGTGTTTCTGGTTGTGGAGTCTCAAGTTGTGGAGTCTCAAGTTGTGGAGTATCTAGTTGTGGAGTTTTAAGTTGTGGAGTTTCTAGTTGTGGAGTTTCTAGTTGCGGAGTTTTTATTAGCGGAGTTTCTAGTTGTGAAGTTTCAAGTTGCGGAGTCTCAAGTTGCGGAGTTTTCAGTTGTGGAGTTTTTAGTTGTGGAGTTTCTAGTTGTTGAGTTTCTAGTTGAGAAGTCTCTAGTTTTGCACTTTTTAGTTGTGGAGTTTCTAGATATGGAATTTCTAGTTGCCGAGTCTGTATTTGTGGAGTTTGTAGTTGTGGAGTTTCTAGTTGTGGAGTTTCTAATTGGTGAGTCTCTAGTTGCGGAGTTTCTAGTTGCGGAGTTTCTAGTTGTGGAGTTTCCAGTTGTGGAGTTTCTAGTTGTGGAGTCTTAAGTTGTGGAGTTTAAACTTGTGGAGTTTCAAGTTGTTGAGTCTATAGTTGTGGATTTTCTAGTTGTGGATTTTCTAGTTGTGGAGTATCTAGTTGTGGATTTTTCAGTTGTGGAGTTTCTAGTTGTGGAGTTGCGGAGTCTCTAGTTGTGAAGTTTCTAGTTGTGGAGTTGGGGAGTCTCTGGTTGTGGAGTTTCTAGTACTGGAGTTTCTAGTTGTGGAGTTTCTAGTTGTGGAGTCTCTAGTTGCAAAGTTTCTAGTTGTGGAGTTTCTAGTTGTGGAGTTTCTAGTTGTGGAGTTTCTGGTTGTGGAGTTTCTAGTTGTGGAGTTTCGAGTTGTGGAGTTTCTAGCTGCGGAATTTCTAGTTGCAGAATCTCTGGTTATGAAGTTTCTAGTTGCGGAGTCTCTAGTTGTGGAGTTTCAAGTTGTGGAGTTTCTAGCTGTGGAGTTTCCAGTTGTGGAGTTTTTAGTTGTGGACTTTCTAGACATGAAATTTCTTGTAGCCGAGTCTTTATTTGTAGAGTTTGTAGTTGTGGAGTTTCTAGTTGTGGAGTTTCTAGTTGTGGAGTCTCTAGTTGCAGAGTTTCTAGTTGTGGAGTTTCTAGTTGTGGAGTTTCAAGTTGTGGAGTCTCTAGTTGTGGAGTTTCTAGTTGCGGAGTATCTAGTTGTGGAGTTTGCAGTTGTGGAGTTTCTAGCTGTGGAATTGCAGAGTCTCTGGTTGTGGAGTTTCTAGTTGTGGAGTTTCTAGTTGTGGAGTCTCTAGTTGCGGAGTCTCTAGTTGTGAAGTTTCTAGTTGTGAAGTTTCTAGTTGTGGAGTTTCTGGTTGTAGAGTTTCTAGTTGTGGAGTGTGTAGTTGTGGAGTTTCCAGTTGTGGAGTTTCCAGTTGTGGAGTTTCTAGCTGCGGAGTTTCTAGTGTCAGAGTCTCTGGTTGTGGAGTTTCTAGTTGCGGAGCCTCTAGTTGTGGAGTTTCTAGTTGTGGAGTTTCTAGTTGTGGAGTTTCCAGTTGTGAAGTTTTTAGTTGTGGACTTTCTAGACATGAAATTTCTTGTAGCCGAGTCTCTATTTGTGGAGTTTGTAGTTGTGGAGTTTCTAGTTGTGGAGTTTCTATTTGTGGAGTCTCTAGTGGCAGAGTTTCTAGTTGTGGAGTTTCTAGTTGTGGAGTTTCTAGTTGTGGAGTTTCTGGTTGTGGAGTTTCTAGTTGTGGAGTTTCAAGTTGTGGAGTTTCTAGTTGTGGAGTCTCAAGTTGTGGAGTTTCTAGTTGTGGAGTTTCTAGTTGTGGAGTCTTAAGTTGTGGAGTTTAAACTTGTGGAGTTTCAAGTTGTTGAGTCTATAGTTGTGGATTTTCTAGTTGTGGATTTTCTAGTTGTGGAGTATCTAGTTGTGGATTTTTCAGTTGTGGAGTTTCTAGTTGTGGAGTTGCGGAGTCTCTAGTTGTGAAGTTTCTAGTTGCAGAGTCTCAAGTTGTGGAGTTTCCAGTTGTGGAGTTTTTAGTTGTGGAATTTCTAGTTGTGGAGTTTCTAGTACTGGAGTTTCTAGTTGTGGAGTTTCTAGTTTTGGAGTCTCTAGTTGCAAAGTTTCTAGTTGTGGAGTTTCTAGTTGTGGAGTTTCTAGTTGTGGAGTTTCTGGTTGTGGAGTTTCTAGTTGTGGAGTTTCAAGTTGTGGAGTTTCTGGTTGTTGAGTTTCTAGTTGTGGAGTGTCTAGTTGTGGAGTTTACAGTTGTGGAGTTTCGAGTTGTGGAGTTTCTAGCGGCGGAATTTCTAGTTGCAGAATCTCTGGTTATGAAGTTTCTAGTTGCGGAGTCTCTAGTTGTGGAGTTTCTAGTTGTGGAGTTTCTAGTTGTGGAGTTTCTAATTGGTGAGTCTCTAGTTGCGGAGTTTCTACTTGCGGAGTTTCTAGTTGTGGAGTTTCCAGTTGTGGAGTTTCTAGTTGTGGAGTCTTAAGTTGTGGAGTTTAAACTTGTGGAGTTTCAAGTTGTTGAGTCTATAGTTGTGGATTTTCTAGTTGTGGATTTTCTAGTTGTGGAGTATCTAGTTGTGGATTTTTCAGTTGTGGAGTTTCTAGTTGTGGAGTTGCGGAGTCTCTAGTTGTGAAGTTTCTAGTTGCAGAGTCTCTAGTTGTGGAGTTTCCAGTTGTGGAGTCTCTAGTTGTGGAGTTTCTAGTTGTGGAGTTGGGGAGTCTCTGGTTGTGGAGTTTCTAGTACTGGAGTTTCTAGTTGTGGAGTTTCTAGTTGTGGAGTCTCTAGTTGCAAAGTTTCTAGTTGTGGAGTTTCTAGTTGTGGAGTTTCTAGTTGTGGAGTTTCTGGTTGTGGAGTTTCTAGTTGTGGAGTTTCAAGTTGTGGAGTTTCTGGTTGTTGAGTTTCTAGTTGTGGAGTGTCTAGTTGTGGAGTTTACAGTTGTGGAGTTTCGAGTTGTGGAGTTTCTAGCTGCGGAATTTCTAGTTGCAGAATCTCTGGTTATGAAGTTTCTAGTTGCGGAGTCTCTAGTTGTGGAGTTTCTAGTTGTGGAGTTTCTAGTTGTGGAGTTTCCAGTTGTGGAGTTTTTAGTTGTGGACTTTCTAGACATGAAATTTCTTGTAGCCGAGTCTTTATTTGTAGAGTTTGTAGTTGTGGAGTTTCTAGTTGTGGAGTTTCTAGTTGTGGAGTCTCTAGTTGCAGAGTTTCTAGTTGTGGAGTTTCTAGTTGTGGAGTTTCAAGTTGTGGAGTCTCTAGTTGTGGAGTTTCTAGTTGCGGAGTATCTAGTTGTGGAGTTTGCAGTTGTGGAGTTTCTAGCTGTGGAATTGCAGAGTCTCTGGTTGTGGAGTTTCTAGTTGTGGAGTTTCTAGTTGTGGAGTCTCTAGTTGCGGAGTCTCTAGTTGTGAAGTTTCTAGTTGTGAAGTTTCTAGTTGTGGAGTTTCTAGTTGTGGAGTTTCTGGTTGTGGAGTTTCTAGTTGTGGAGTTTCAAGTTGTGGAGTTTCTGGTTGTAGAGTTTCTAGTTGTGGAGTGTGTAGTTGTGGAGTTTCCAGTTGTGGAGTTTCCAGTTGTGGAGTTTCTAGCTGCGGAGTTTCTAGTGTCAGAGTCTCTGGTTGTGGAGTTTCTAGTTGCGGAGCCTCTAGTTGTGGAGTTTCTAGTTGTGGAGTTTCTAGTTGTGGAGTTTCCAGTTGTGAAGTTTTTAGTTGTGGACTTTCTAGACATGAAATTTCTTGTAGCCGAGTCTCTATTTGTGGAGTTTGTAGTTGTGGAGTTTCTAGTTGTGGAGTTTCTAGTTGTGGAGTCTCTAGTGGCAGAGTTTCTAGTTGTGGAGTTTCTAGTTGTGGAGTTTTTGGTTGTGGAGTTTCTAGTTGTGGAGTTTCAAGTTGTGGAGTTTCTAGTAGTGGAGTCTCAAGTTGTGGAGTTTAAAGTTGTGGAGTAGCTAGTTGTGGAGTTTTAAGTTGTGGAGTTTCTAGTTGTGGAGTTTCTAGTTGCGGAGCTTTTAATAGCGGAGTTTCTAGTTGTGAAGTTTCAAGTGGCGGAGTCTCAAGTTGTGGAGTTTTCAGTTGTGGAGTTTTTAGTTGTGGAGTTTCTAGTTGTTGAGTTTCTAGTTGAGAAGTCTCTAGTTTTGCAGTTTTAGTTGTGGAGTTTCTAGATATGGCATTTCTAGTTGCCGAGTCTGTATTTGTGGAGTTTGTAGTGGTGGAGTTTCTAGTTGTGAAGTTTCTAATTGGTGAGTCTCTAGTTGCGGAGTTTCTAGTTGCGGAGTTTCTAGTTGCGGAGTTTCTAGTTGTGGAGTTTCCAGTTGTGGAGTTTCTAGTTGTGGAGTCTTAAGTTGTGGAGTTTAAACTTGTGGAGTTTCAAGTTGTTGAGTCTATAGTTGTGGATTTTCTAGTTGTGGATTTTCTAGTTGTGGAGTATCTAGTTGTGGATTTTTCAGTTGTGGAGTTTCTAGTTGTGGAGTTGCGGAGTCTCTAGTTGTGAAGTTTCTAATTGCAGAGTCTCTAGTTGTGGAGTTTCCAGTTGTGGAGTCTCTAGTTGTGGAGTTTCTAGTTGTGGAGTTGGGGAGTCTCTGGTTGTGGAGTTTCTAGTACTGGAGTTTCTAGTTGTGGAGTTTCTAGTTGTGGAGAGTCTAGTTGCAGAGTTTCTAGTTGTGGAGTTTCTAGTTGTGGAGCTTCTAGTTGTGGAGTTTCTGGTTGTGGAGTTTCTAGTTGTGGAGTTTAAAGTTGTGGAGTTTCTGGTTGTTGAGTTTCTAGTTGTGGAGTGTCTAGTTGTGGAGTTTACAGTTCTGGAGTTTCGAGTTGTGGAGTTTCTAGCTGCGGAATTTCTAGTTGCAGAATCTCTGGTTGTGGAGTTTCTAGTTGCGGAGTCTCTAGTTGTGGAGTTTCTAGTTGTGGAGTTTCTAGTTGTGGAGTTTCCAGTTGTGAAGTTTTTAGTTGTGGACTTTTTAGACATGAAATTTCTTGTAGCCGAGTCTCTATTTGTGGAGTTTGTAGTTGTGGAGTTTCTAGTTGTGGAGTTTCTAGTTGTGGAGTCCCTAGTGGCAGAGTTTCTAGTTGTGGAGTTTACAATTGTGGAGTTTCTGGTTGTGCAGTTTCTAGTTGTGGATTTTCAAGTTGTGGAGTTTCTAGTTGTGGAGTCTGAAGTTGTGGAGTTTAAAGTTGTGGAATATCTAGTTGTGGAATTTTAAGTTGTGGAGTTTCTAGTTGTGGAGTTTCTAGTTGCGGAGTTTTTAATAGCGGAGTTTCTAGTTGTGAAGTTTCAAGTTGCGGAGTCTCAAGTTGTGGAGTTTTCAGTTGTGGAGTTTTTAGTTGTGGAGTTTCTAGTTGTTGAGTTTCTAGTTGAGAAGCCTCTAGTTGTGCAGTTTTTAGTTGTGGAGTTTCTAGATATGGAATTTCTAGTTGCCGAGTCTGTATTTGTGGAGTTTGTAGTTGTGGAGTTTCAGGTTGTGGAGTTTCTAGTTGGTGAGTCTCTATTTGCGGAGTTTCTAGTTGCGGAGATTCTAGTTGCGGAGTTTCTAGTTGTGGAGTTTCCAGTTGTGGAGTTTCTAGTTGTGGAGTCTTAAGTTGTGGAGTTTCTAGTTGTGGAATTGCAGAGTCTCTGGTTGTGGAGTTTCTAGTTGTGGAGTTTCTTGTTGTGGAGTCTCTAGTTGAGGAGTCTCTAGTTGTGAAGTTTCTAGTTGTGGAGTTTCTAGTTGTGGAGTTTCTGGTTGTGGAGTTTCTAGTTGTGGAGTGTCTAGTTGTGGAGTTTTCAGTTGTGGAGTTTTGAGTTGTGGAGTTTCCAGTTGTGGAGTTTTTAGTTGTGGAATTTCTAGACATGAAATTTCTTGTAGCCGAGTCTTTATTTGTAGAGTTTGTAGTTGTGGAGTTTCTAGTTGTGGAGTTTCAAGTTGTGGAGTCTCTAGTTGCAGAGTTTCTAGTTGTGGAGTTTCTAGTTGTGGAGTTTCAAGTTGTGGAGTCTCTAGTTGTGGAGTTTCTAGTTGCGGAGTATCTAGTTGTGGAGTTTGCAGTTGTGGAGTTTCTAGTTGTGGAAATGCAGAGTCTCTGGTTGTGGAGTTTCTAGTTGTGGAGTTTCTAGTTGTGGAGTTTCTAGTTGTTGAGTTTCCAGTTGTGGAGTTTTTAGTTGTGGACTTTCTAGACATGAAATTTCTTGTAGCCGAGTCTTTATTTGTAGAGTCTGTAGTTGTGGAGTTTCTAGTTGTGTAGTTTCTAGTTGTGGAGTCTCTAGTTGCAGAGTTTCTAGTTGTGGAGTTTCTAGATGTGGAGTTTCAAGTTGTGGAGTCTCTAGTTGAGGAGTTTCTAGTTGCGGAGTATCTAGTTGTGGAGTTTGCAGTTGTGGAGTTTCTAGCTGTGGAATTGCAGAGTCTCTGGTTGTGGAGTTTCTAGTTGTGGAGTTTCTAGTGTCAGAGTCTCTGGTTGTGGAGTTTCTAGTTGCGGAGCCTCTAGTTGTGGAGTTTCTAGTTGTGGAGTTTCTAGTTGTGGAGTTTCCAGTTGTGAAGTTTTTAGTTGTGGACTTTCTAGACATGAAATTTCTTGTAGCCGAGTCTCTATTTGTGGAGTTTGTAGTTGTGGAGTTTCTAGTTGTGGAGTTTCTAGTTGTGGAGTTTCTAGTTGTGGAGTTTCTGGTTGTGGAGTTTCTAGTTGTGGAGTTTCAAGTTGTGGAGTTTCTAGTTGTGGAGTCTCAAGTTGTGGAGTTTAAAGTTGTGGAGTAGCTAGTTGTGGAGTTTTAAGTTGTGGAGTTTCTAGTTGTGGAGTTTCTAGTTGCGGAGTTTTTAATAGCGGAGTTTCTAGTTGTGAAGTTTCAAGTGGCGGAGTCTCAAGTTGTGGAGTTTTCAGTTGTGGAGTTTTTAGTTGTGGAGTTTCTAGTTGTTGAGTTTCTAGTTGAGAAGCCTCTAGTTTTGCAGTTTTTAGTTGTGGAGTTTCTAGATATGGAATTTCTAGTGGCCGAGTCTGTATTTGTGGAGTTTGTAGTTGTGGAGTTTCTAGTTGTGGAGTTTATAATTGGTGAGTCTCTAGTTGCGGAGTTTCTAGTTGCGGAGTTTCTAGTTGCGGAGTTTCTAGTTGTGGAGTTTCTAGTTGTGGAGTTTCTAGTTGTGGAGTCTTAAGTTGTGGAGTTTAAACTTGTGGAGTTTCAAGTTGTTGAGTCTATAGTTGTGGATTTTCTAGTTGTGGATTTTCTAGTTGTGGAGTATCTAGTTGTGGATTTTTCAGTTGTGGAGTTTCTAGTTGTGGAGTTGCGGAGTCTCTAGTTGTGAAGTTTCTAGTTGCAGAGTCTCTAGTTGTGGAGTTTCCAGTTGTGGAGTCTCTAGTTGTGGAGTTTCTAGTTGTGGAGTTGGGGAGTCTCTGGTTGTGGAGTTTCTAGTACTGGAGTTTCTAGTGGAGTTTCTAGTTGTGGAGTCTCTAGTTGCAGAGTTTCTAGTTGTGGAGTTTCTAGTTGTGGAGTTTCTAGTTGTGGAGTTTCTGGTTGTGGAGTTTCTAGTTGTGGAGTTTCAAGTTGTGGAGTTTCTGGTTGTTGAGTTTCTAGTTGTGGAGTGTCTAGTTGTGGAGTTTACAGTTGTGGAGTTTCGAGTTGTGGAGTTTCTAGCTGCGGAATTTCTAGTTGCAGAATCTCTGGTTGTGGAGTTTCTAGTTGCGGAGTCTCTAGTTGTGGAGTTTCTGGTTGTGGAGTTTCTAGTTGTGGAGTTTCCAGTTGTGAACTTTTGGGTTGTGGACTTTTTAGACATGAAATTTCTTGTAGCCGAGTCTCTATTTGTGGAGTTTGTAGTTGTGGAGTTTCTAGTTGTGGAGTTTCTAGTTGTGGAGTCCCTAGTGGCAGAGTTTCTAGTTGTGGAGTTTCTAGTTGTAGAGTTTACAATTGTGGAGTTTCTGGTTGTGGAGTTTCTAGTTGTGGATTTTCAAGTTGTGGAGTTTCTAGTTGTGGAGTCTGAAGTTGTGGAGTTTAAAGTTGTGGAGTAGCTAGTTGTGGAGTTTTAAGTTGTGGAGTTTCTAGTTGTGGAGTTTCTAGTTGCGGAGTTTTTAATAGCGGAGTTTCTAGTTGTGAAGTTTCAAGTGGCGGAGTCTCAAGTTGTGGAGTTTTCAGTTGTGGAGTTTTTAGTTGTGGAGTTTCTAGTTGTTGAGTTTCTAGTTGAGAAGTCTCTAGTTGTGCAGTTTTTAGTTGTGGAGTTTCTAGATACGGAATTTCTAGTTGCCGAGTCGGTATTTGTGGAGTTTGTAGTTGTGGAGTTTCTAGTTGTGGAGTTTCTAGTTGGTGAGTCTCTAGTTGCGGAGTTTCTAGTTTCGGAGATTCTAGTTGCGGAGTTTCTAGTTGTGGAGTTTCCAGTTGTGGAGTTTCTAGTTGTGGAGTCTTAAGTTGTGGAGTTTAAACTTGTGGAGTTTCAAGTTGTAGAGTCTATAGTTATGGAGTTTCTAGTTGTGGAGTTTCTAGTTGTGGATTTTTAGTTGTGGAGTATCTAGTTGTGGATTTTTCAGTTGTGGAGTTTCTAGTTGTGGAGTTGCGGAGTCTCTAGTTGTGAAGTTTCTAGTTGCAGAGTCTCTAGTTGTGGAGTTTCCAGTTGTGGAGCCTCTAGTTGTGGAGTTTCTAGTTGTGGAGTTGGGGAGTCTCTCGTTGTGGAGTTTCTAGTACTGGAGTTTCTAGTTGTGGAGTTTTGAGTTGTGGAGTCTCTAGTTGTGGAGTTTCCAGTTGAAGAGTATCTAGTTGTGGAGTTTCCAGTTGTGAAGTATCTAGTTGTAAAGTTTCCAGTTGTGGAGTATCTAGTTGTGGAGTTTTAAGTTGTGGAGTTTCTAGTTGCGGAGTTTTTAATAGCGGAGTTTCTAGTTGTGAAGTTTCAAGTTGCGGAGTCTCAAGTTCTGGAGTTTTCAGTTGTGGAGTTTTTAGTTGTGGAGCTTCTAGTTGTTGAGTTTCTAGTTGAGAAGTCTCTAGTTTTGCAGTTTTTAGTTGTGGAGTTTCTAGATATGGAATTTCTAGTTGTGGAGTCTCGAGTTGCAGAGTTTCTAGTTGTGGAGTTTCTAGTTGTGGAGTTTCAAGTTGTGGAGTCTCTAGGTATGGAGTTTCTAGTTGCAGAGTATCTAGTTGTGGAGTTTCCAGTTGTGGAGTTTCTAGTTGTGGAATTGCAGAGTCTTCGGTTGTGGATTTTCTAGTGGTGGAGTTTCTAGTTGTGGAGTTTCGAGTTTTGGAGTCTCTAGTTGTGGAGTTTCTGGTTGTGGAGCTTCCAGTTGTGGAGTATCTATTTGTGGAGTTTCCAGTTGTGAAGTATCTAGTTGTGGAGTTTCCAGTTGTGGAGTATCTAGGGTTGGAGTTTCAGGTTGCGGAGTTTCTAGTTGCGGAGTTTCTATTTGCGAAGTTTTTAATAGCGGAGTTTGTAGTTGTGGAGTTTCAAGTTGCGGAGTCTCATGTTGTGGAGTTTCCAGTTGTGGAGTTTCTAGTTGTGGAGTTTCTAGTTGTGGAGTTTCTAGTTGTGGAGTCTCTAGTTGTGGAGTTTCAAGTTGTGGAGTTTTGAGTTGTGAAGTTTGGAGTTGTGGAGTTTCTAGTTGTGGAGTTTCTAGTTGTGGAGTTTCTAGTTGTGGAGTTTCTAGCTGCGGAGTTTCTAGTTGCAGAGTCTCTAGTTTTGGAGTTTCTAGTTGCGAATTCTCTAGTTGAGGAGTCTCTAGTTGTAGAGTTTCTAGTTGTGGAGTTTCTAGTTGTGAAGTTTCAAGTTGTGGAGTTTCTAGTTGCAGAGTCTCTAGTTGTGGAGTTTCTAGTTGTGGAGTGTCTAGTTTTGGAGTTTCCAGTTGTGTAGTTTCTAGTAGAGTTTTGAATTTTGAAGTTTCTAGTTGTTGAGTTTCTAGTTTGAAGTCTCTGTTTGTAGATTCTCTAGTTGTGGAGTCTATAGTTTTGGAGTTTCTAGTTGAAGAGTTTTTAGTTGTGGAGTGTCTAGTTGTGGAGTTTCCAGTTGTGGAGTTTCGAGTTGTGGAGTTTCGAGTTTTGGAGCTTCTAGTTGTGGAGTTTCTAGTTGCGGAATCTCTAGCTGTGGATTTTCTAGTTGCGTAACTTAAGGTTGTGAGGTTTCAAGTTGTGGA
Source organism: Rhipicephalus microplus (assembly GCF_043290135.1). Classification (NCBI taxonomy): domain Eukaryota; kingdom Metazoa; phylum Arthropoda; class Arachnida; order Ixodida; family Ixodidae; genus Rhipicephalus; species Rhipicephalus microplus. Next base: position 21,993 of record NW_027465015.1, read on the forward strand.
GTTTCTAGTTGTGGAGTTTTTAGTTGTGGAGTCTCTAGTTGTGTAGTTTCTAGCTGCGGAGTTTCTAGTTGCGGAGTTTCTAGTTGCAGAGTCTCTGGTTGTGGAGTTTCTAGTTGCGGAGTCTCTAGTTGTGGAGTTTCTAGTTGTGGAGTTTCAAGTTGTGGAGTTTTTAGTTGTGGAGCTTCTAGTTGTGGAGTTTCTGGTTGTGGAGTTTTGAGGTGTGGAGTTTCTAGTTGTGGAGTCTCAAGTTGTGGAGTTTAAAGTTGTGGAGTTTCAAGTTGTGGAGTCTCTAGTTGTGGAGTTTCTAGTTGCGGAGTATCTAGTTGTGGAGTTTCCAGTTGTGGAGTTTCTAGTTGTGGAGTTGCGGAGTCTCTAGTTGTGGAGTTTCTATTTGCGGAGTCTCTAGTTGTGGAGTTTCAAGTTGTGGAGTCTAGTTGTGGAGTTTCTAGTTGTGGAGTTTCCAGTTGTGGAGTATCTAGTTGTGGAGTTTCCAGTTGTGATGTTTCAAGTTGCGGAGTCTCAAGTTGTGGAGTTTCCAGTTGTGGAGTTTTTAGTTGTGGAGTTTCTAGTTGTTGAGTTTCGAGTTGTGAAGTCTCTAGTTTTGTTGTTTCTAGTTGTGGAGTTTCTAGATATGGAATTTCTAGCTGCCGAGTCTGTATTTGTGGAGTTTGTAGTTGTGGAGTTTCTAGTTGTGGAGTTTCAAGTTGTGGAGTTTCTAGTTTTGGAGTTTTTAGTTGTGGAGTTTCTAGTTGTAGAGTCTCCTGTTGCGGAGTTTCTAGTTGTGGAGTTTCTAGTAGGGGAGTTTCTAGTTGTGGAGTTTCTAGTTGTGGAGTCTTAAGTTGTGGAGTTTAAACGTGTGGAGTTTCAAGCTGTGGAGTCTATAGTTGGGGAGTTTCTAGTTGTGGAGTATCTAGTTGTGGATTTTTCAGTTGTGAAGTTTATAGTTGTGGAGTTGCGGAGTCTCTAGTTGTGGAGTTTCTAGTTGCAGAGTCTCTAGTTGTGGAGTTTCAAGTTGTGGAGTCTCTAGATGTGGAGTTTCTAGTTGTCGAGTTTCCAGTTGTGGAGTATCTAGTAGTGGAGTTTCGAGTTGTGGAGTTTCTAGTTGTGGAGTTTCTAGTTGCGGAGTTCCTAGTTGTGGAGTTTCTATTTGCGGAGTTTTTAAATGTGGAGTTTCAAGTTGTGGAGTCTCATGCTGTGGAGTTTCTAGTTGTTGAGTTTTTAGTTGTGGAGTTTCCAGTTGTGGAGTTTTTAGTTGTGGACTTTCTAGACATGAAATTTTTTGTAGCCGAGTCTTTACTTGTAGAGTTTGTAGTTGTCGACTTTCTAGTTTTGGAGTTTCTAGTTGTGGAGTCTCTAGTTGCAGAGTTTCTAGTTGTGGAAATTCTAGTTGTGGAGTTTCAAGTTGTGGAGTCTCTAGTTGTGGAGTTTCTAGTTGCGGAGTATCTAGTTGTGGAGTTTGCAGTTGTGGAGTTTCTAGTTGTGGAATTGCAGAGTCTCTGGTTGTGGAGTTTATAGTTGTGGAGTTTATAGTTGTGGAGTCTCTAGTTGCGGAGTCTCTAGTTGTGAAGTTTCTAGTTGTGGAGTTTCTAGTTGTGGAGTTTCTAGTTGTGGAGTTTCTAGTTGTGGAGTTTCCAGTTGTGGAGTATCTAGTTGTGGGGTTTCCAGTTGTGAAGTATCTAGTTGTAAAGTTTCCAGTTGTGGAGTACCTAGTTGTGGAGTTTTAAGTTGTGGAGTTTCTAGTTGCGGAGTTTCTTGTTGCGGAGTTTTTAATAGCGGAGTTTCTAGGTGTGAAGTTTCAAGTTGTGGAGTTTCGAGTTTTGGAGTTTCTAGTTGTGGAGTTTTGAGTTGTGGAGTTTCTAGTTGTGTAGTTTCTAGTTGCGGAATCTCTAGCTGTGGATTTTCTAGTTGCATAACTTAAGGTTGTGAGGTTTCAAGTTGCGGAGTTTCTAGTTGTGGAGTTTCTAGTTGTGGAGTCTCTAGTTGTGTAGTTTCTAGCGGCGGAGTTTCTAGTTGTGGAGTTTCCAGTTGTGGAGTTTCTGGTTGTGGACTTTCTACCCATCAAATTTCTTGTAGCCGAGTCTCTATTTGTAGAGTTTGTAGTTGTGGAGTTTGTAGTTGTGGAGTCTCTAGTTGCAGAGTTTCTAGTTGTGGAGTTTCTAGTTGTGGAGTTTCAAGTTGTGGAGTCTCTAGTTGTGGAGTTTCTAGTTGCGGAGTATCTAGTTGTGGAGTTTCAAGTTGTGGAGTTTCTAGTTGTGGAATTGCAGAGTCTCTGTTTGTGGATTTTCTAGTTGTGAAGTTTCTAGTTGTGGAGTTTCGAGTTTTGGAGTCTCTAGTTGTGGAGGTTCTGGTTGTGGAGTTTCCAGTTGTGGAGTATCTAGTTGTGGAGTTTCCAGTTGTGAAGTATCTAGTTGTGGAGTTTCCAGTTGCAGAGTTTCTAGTTGTGGAGTTTCTTGTTGTGGAGTTTCTATTTGCGGAGTTCCTAGTTGTAGAGTTTATAGTTGCGGAGTTTCTAGTTGTGGAGTTTCAAGTTGCGGAGTCTCATGCTGTGGAGTTTCTACTTGTTGAGTTTTTAGTTGTGGAGTTTCTAGTTGTTGAGTTTCTAGTTTGAAGTCTCTAGTTGTAGATTCTCTAGTTGTGGAGTCTCTAGTTTAGGAGTTTCTAGTTGAAGAGTTTTTAGTTGTGGAGTGTCTAGTTGTGGAGTTTCGAGTTGTGGAGTTTCGAGTTTTGGAGTTTCTAGTTGTGGAGTTTTGAGTTGTGGAGTTTCTAGTTGTGTAGTTACTAGTTGCGGAATCTCTAGCTGTGGATTTTCTAGTTGCATAACTTAAGGTTGTGAGGTTTCAAGTTGCGGAGTTTCTAGTTGTGGAGTTTCTAGTTGTGGAGTCTCTAGTTGTGTAGTTTCTAGCGGCGGAGTTTCTAGTTGTGGAGTTTCCAGTTGTGGAGTTTCTGGTTGTGGACTTTCTACCCATCAAATTTCTTGTAGCCGAGTCTCTATTTGTAGAGTTTGTAGTTGTGGAGTTTGTAGTTGTGGAGTCTCTAGTTGCAGAGTTTCTAGTTGTGGAGTTTCTAGTTGTGGAGTTTCAAGTTGTGGAGTCTCTAGTTGTGGAGTTTCTAGTTGCGGAGTATCTAGTTGTGGAGTTTCCAGTTGTGGAGTTTCTAGTTGTGGAATTGCAGAGTCTCTGGTTGTGGATTTTCTAGTTGTGAAGTTTCTAGTTGTGGAGTTTCGAGTTTTGGAGTCACTAGTTGTGGAGTTTCTGGTTGTGGAGTTTCCAGTTGTGGAGTATCTAGTTGTGGAGTTTCCAGTTGTGAAGTATCTAGTTGTGGAGTTTCCAGTTGCAGAGTTTCTAGTTGTGGAGTTTCTAGTTGTGAAGTTCCAAGTTGTGGAGTCTCTAGTTGTGGAGTTTCTAGATGCGGAGTATCTAGTTGTAGAGTTTCCAGTTGTGGAGTTTCTAGTTGTGGAATTGCAGAGTCTCTGGTTGTGGATTTTCTAGTTGTGAAGTTTCTAGATGTGGAGTTTAGAGTTTTGGAGTCTCTAGTTGTGGAGTTTCTGGTCGTGGAGTTTCCAGTTGTGAAGTATCTAGTTGTGGAGTTTCCAGTTGTGAAGTATCTAGTTGTGGAGTTTCCAGTTGTGGAGTATCAAGTTGTGGAGTTTCAAGTTGCGGAGTTTCTAGTTGCGGAGTTTCAAGTTGCGGAGTCTCAAGTTTTGGAGTTTCCAGTTGTGGAGTTTCTAGTTGTGAGGTTTCTAGTTGTGGAGTTTCTAGTTGTGGAGTCTCTAGTTGTGGAGTTTCAAGTTGTAGAGTTTTGAGTTGTGGAGTTTCGAGTTGTGGAGTTTCTAGTTGTGGAGTTTCTAGTTGTGGAGTTTCTAGTTGTGGAGGTTCTAGCTGCGGAGTTTCTAGTTGCAGAGTCTCTAGTTTTGGAGTTTCTAGTTGTGAATTCTCTAGTTGAGGAGTCTCTAGTTGTAGAGTTTCTAGTTGTGGAGTTTCTAGTTGTGAAGTTTCAAGTTGTGGAGTTTCTAGTTGTGGAGGTTCTAGCTGCGGAGTTTCTAGTTGCAGAGTCTCTAGTTTTGGAGTTTCTAGTTGCGAATTCTCTAGTTGAGGAGTCTCTAGTTGTAGAGTTTCTAGTTGTGGAGTTTCTAGTTGTGAAGTTTCAAGTTGTGAAGTTTCTAGTTACGGCGTCTCAAGTTGTGGAGTTTCTAGTTGCGGAGTGTCTAGTTGTGGTGTTTCTAGCTGTGGAATTTCTTGTTGCGGAGTTTCTAGTTGCGGAGTTCCATAGTTGCAGAGCCTCTAGTTGCGGAGTTTCTAGTTGTAGAGTGTCTAGTTGTGGAGTTTCCAGTTGTGTAGTTTCTAGTAGAGTTTCGAGTTTTGAAGTTTCTAATTGTTGAGTTTCTAGTTTGAAGTCTCTACTTGTAGATTCTCTAGTTGTGGAGTCTCTAGTTTAGGAGTTTCTAGTTGAAGAGTTTTTAGTTGTGGAGTGTCTAGTTGTGGAGTTTCCAGTTGTGGAGTTTCTAGTTGTGGAGTTTCGAGTTTTGGAGTTTCTAGTTGGGGAGTTTTGAGTTGCGGAGTTTCTAGTTGTAGAGTTTCTAGGTGCGGAATCTCTATCTGTGGATTTTCTAGTTGCGTAACTTAAGGTTGTGAGGTTTCAAGTTGTGTAGTTTCTAGTTGTGGAGTCTCTAGTTGTGTAGTTTCTAGCTGCGGAGTTTCTAGTGGCGGAGTTTCTAGTTGCAGAGTCTCTGGTTGTGGAGTTTCTAATTGCGGAGTCTCTAGTTGTGGAGTTTCTAGTTGTGGAGTTTCTAGTTGTGGAGTTTCCACTTGTGGAGTTTTTAGTTGTGGAGTTTCTAGTTGTGGTGTTTCTGGTTGTGGAGTTTCTAATTGTGGAGTTTCCAGTTGTGGAGTCTCATGCTGTGGAGTTTCTAGTTGTTGAGTTTTTAGTTGTGGAGTTTCCAGTTGTGGAGTTTTTAGTTGTGGACTTTCTAGACATAAAATTTTTTGTAGCCGAGTCTTTACTTGTAGAGTTTGTAGTTGTCGACTTTCTAGTTTTGGAGTTTCTAGTTGTGGAGTCTCTAGTTGCAGAGTTTCTAGTTGTGGAAATTCTAGTTGTGGAGTTTCAAGTTGTGGAGTCTCTAGTTGTGGAGTTTCTAGTTGCGGAGTATCTAGTTGTGGAGTTTGCAGTTGTGGAGTTTCTAGTTGTGGAATTGCAGAGTCTCTGGTTGTGGAGTTTATAGTTGTGGAGTTTATAGTTGTGGAGTCTCTAGTTGCGGAGTCTCTAGTTGTGAAGTTTCTAGTTGTGGAGTTTATAGTTGTAGAGTCTCCTGTTGCGGAGTTTCTAGTTGTGGAGTTTCTAGTAGGGGAGTTTCTAGTTGTGGAGTTTCTAGTTGTGGAGTCTTAAGTTGTGGAGTTTAAACGTGTGGAGTTTCAAGCTGTGGAGTCTATAGTTGGGGAGTTTCTAGTTGTGGAGTATCTAGTTGTGGATTTTTCAGTTGTGAAGTTTATAGTTGTGGAGTTGCGGAGTCTCTAGTTGTGGAGTTTCTAGTTGCAGAGTCTCTAGTTGTGGAGTTTCAAGTTGTGGAGTCTCTAGATGTGGAGTTTCTAGTTGTCGAGTTTCCAGTTGTGGAGTATCTAGTAGTGGAGTTTCGAGTTGTGGAGTTTCTAGTTGTGGAGTTTCTAGTTGCGGAGTTCCTAGTTGTGGAGTTTCTATTTGCGGAGTTTTTAAATGTGGAGTTTCAAGTTGTGGAGTCTCATGCTGTGGAGTTTCTAGTTGTTGAGTTTTTAGTTGTGGAGTTTCCAGTTGTGGAGTTTTTAGTTGTGGACTTTCTAGACGTGAAATTTTTTGTAGCCGAGTCTTTACTTGTAGAGTTTGTAGTTGTCGACTTTCTAGTTTTGGAGTTTCTAGTTGTGGAGTCTCTAGTTGCAGAGTTTCTAGTTGTGGAAATTCTAGTTGTGGAGTTTCAAGTTGTGGAGTCTCTAGTTGTGGAGTTTCTAGTTGCGGAGTATCTAGTTGTGGAGTTTGCAGTTGTGGAGTTTCTAGTTGTGGAATTGCAGAGTCTCTGGTTGTGGAGTTTATAGTTGTGGAGTTTATAGTTGTGGAGTCTCTAGTTGCGGAGTCTCTAGTTGTGAAGTTTCTAGTTGTGGAGTTTCTAGTTGTGGAGTTTCTAGTTGTGGAGTTTCTAGTTGTGGAGTTTCCAGTTGTGGAGTATCTAGTTGTGGGGTTTCCAGTTGTGAAGTATCTAGTTGTAAAGTTTCCAGTTGTGGAGTACCTAGTTGTGGAGTTTTAAGTTGTGGAGTTTCTAGTTGCGGAGTTTCTTGTTGCGGAGTTTTTAATAGCGGAGTTTCTAGGTGTGAAGTTTCAAGTTGTGGAGTTTCGAGTTTTGGAGTTTCTAGTTGTGGAGTTTTGAGTTGTGGAGTTTCTAGTTGTGTAGTTTCTAGTTGCGGAATCTCTAGCTGTGGATTTTCTAGTTGCATAACTTAAGGTTGTGAGGTTTCAAGTTGCGGAGTTTCTAGTTGTGGAGTTTCTAGTTGTGGAGTCTCTAGTTGTGTAGTTTCTAGCGGCGGAGTTTCTAGTTGTGGAGTTTCCAGTTGTGGAGTTTCTGGTTGTGGACTTTCTACCCATCAAATTTCTTGTAGCCGAGTCTCTATTTGTAGAGTTTGTAGTTGTGGAGTTTGTAGTTGTGGAGTCTCTAGTTGCAGAGTTTCTAGTTGTGGAGTTTCTAGTTGTGGAGTTTCAAGTTGTGGAGTCTCTAGTTGTGGAGTTTCTAGTTGCGGAGTATCTAGTTGTGGAGTTTCAAGTTGTGGAGTTTCTAGTTGTGGAATTGCAGAGTCTCTGTTTGTGGATTTTCTAGTTGTGAAGTTTCTAGTTGTGGAGTTTCGAGTTTTGGAGTCTCTAGTTGTGGAGGTTCTGGTTGTGGAGTTTCCAGTTGTGGAGTATCTAGTTGTGGAGTTTCCAGTTGTGAAGTATCTAGTTGTGGAGTTTCCAGTTGCAGAGTTTCTAGTTGTGGAGTTTCTTGTTGTGGAGTTTCTATTTGCGGAGTTCCTAGTTGTAGAGTTTCTAGTTGCGGAGTTTCTAGTTGTGGAGTTTCAAGTTGCGGAGTCTCATGCTGTGGAGTTTCTACTTGTTGAGTTTTTAGTTGTGGAGTTTCTAGTTGTTGAGTTTCTAGTTTGAAGTCTCTAGTTGTAGATTCTCTAGTTGTGGAGTCTCTAGTTTAGGAGTTTCTAGTTGAAGAGTTTTTAGTTGTGGAGTGTCTAGTTGTGGAGTTTCGAGTTGTGGAGTTTCGAGTTTTGGAGTTTCTAGTTGTGGAGTTTTGAGTTGTGGAGTTTCTAGTTGTGTAGTTACTAGTTGCGGAATCTCTAGCTGTGGATTTTCTAGTTGCATAACTTAAGGTTGTGAGGTTTCAAGTTGCGGAGTTTCTAGTTGTGGAGTTTCTAGTTGTGGAGTCTCTAGTTGTGTAGTTTCTAGCGGCGGAGTTTCTAGTTGTGGAGTTTCCAGTTGTGGAGTTTCTGGTTGTGGACTTTCTACCCATCAAATTTCTTGTAGCCGAGTCTCTATTTGTAGAGTTTGTAGTTGTGGAGTTTGTAGTTGTGGAGTCTCTAGTTGCAGAGTTTCTAGTTGTGGAGTTTCTAGTTGTGGAGTTTCAAGTTGTGGAGTCTCTAGTTGTGGAGTTTCTAGTTGCGGAGTATCTAGTTGTGGAGTTTCCAGTTGTGGAGTTTCTAGTTGTGGAATTGCAGAGTCTCTGGTTGTGGATTTTCTAGTTGTGAAGTTTCTAGTTGTGGAGTTTCGAGTTTTGGAGTCACTAGTTGTGGAGTTTCTGGTTGTGGAGTTTCCAGTTGTGGAGTATCTAGTTGTGGAGTTTCCAGTTGTGAAGTATCTAGTTGTGGAGTTTCCAGTTGCAGAGTTTCTAGTTGTGGAGTTTCTAGTTGTGAAGTTCCAAGTTGTGGAGTCTCTAGTTGTGGAGTTTCTAGATGCGGAGTATCTAGTTGTAGAGTTTCCAGTTGTGGAGTTTCTAGTTGTGGAATTGCAGAGTCTCTGGTTGTGGATTTTCTAGTTGTGAAGTTTCTAGATGTGGAGTTTAGAGTTTTGGAGTCTCTAGTTGTGGAGTTTCTGGTCGTGGAGTTTCCAGTTGTGAAGTATCTAGTTGTGGAGTTTCCAGTTGTGAAGTATCTAGTTGTGGAGTTTCCAGTTGTGGAGTATCAAGTTGTGGAGTTTCAAGTTGCGGAGTTTCTAGTTGCGGAGTTTCAAGTTGCGGAGTCTCAAGTTTTGGAGTTTCCAGTTGTGGAGTTTCTAGTTGTGAGGTTTCTAGTTGTGGAGTTTCTAGTTGTGGAGTCTCTAGTTGTGGAGTTTCAAGTTGTAGAGTTTTGAGTTGTGGAGTTTCGAGTTGTGGAGTTTCTAGTTGTGGAGTTTCTAGTTGTGGAGTTTCTAGTTGTGGAGGTTCTAGCTGCGGAGTTTCTAGTTGCAGAGTCTCTAGTTTTGGAGTTTCTAGTTGTGAATTCTCTAGTTGAGGAGTCTCTAGTTGTAGAGTTTCTAGTTGTGGAGTTTCTAGTTGTGAAGTTTCAAGTTGTGGAGTTTCTAGTTGTGGAGGTTCTAGCTGCGGAGTTTCTAGTTGCAGAGTCTCTAGTTTTGGAGTTTCTAGTTGCGAATTCTCTAGTTGAGGAGTCTCTAGTTGTAGAGTTTCTAGTTGTGGAGTTTCTAGTTGTGAAGTTTCAAGTTGTGAAGTTTCTAGTTACGGCGTCTCAAGTTGTGGAGTTTCTAGTTGCGGAGTGTCTAGTTGTGGTGTTTCTAGCTGTGGAATTTCTTGTTGCGGAGTTTCTAGTTGCGGAGTTCCATAGTTGCAGAGCCTCTAGTTGCGGAGTTTCTAGTTGTAGAGTGTCTAGTTGTGGAGTTTCCAGTTGTGTAGTTTCTAGTAGAGTTTCGAGTTTTGAAGTTTCTAATTGTTGAGTTTCTAGTTTGAAGTCTCTACTTGTAGATTCTCTAGTTGTGGAGTCTCTAGTTTAGGAGTTTCTAGTTGAAGAGTTTTTAGTTGTGGAGTGTCTAGTTGTGGAGTTTCCAGTTGTGGAGTTTCTAGTTGTGGAGTTTCGAGTTTTGGAGTTTCTAGTTGGGGAGTTTTGAGTTGCGGAGTTTCTAGTTGTAGAGTTTCTAGGTGCGGAATCTCTATCTGTGGATTTTCTAGTTGCGTAACTTAAGGTTGTGAGGTTTCAAGTTGTGTAGTTTCTAGTTGTGGAGTCTCTAGTTGTGTAGTTTCTAGCTGCGGAGTTTCTAGTGGCGGAGTTTCTAGTTGCAGAGTCTCTGGTTGTGGAGTTTCTAATTGCGGAGTCTCTAGTTGTGGAGTTTCTAGTTGTGGAGTTTCTAGTTGTGGAGTTTCCACTTGTGGAGTTTTTAGTTGTGGAGTTTCTAGTTGTGGTGTTTCTGGTTGTGGAGTTTCTAATTGTGGAGTTTCCAGTTGTGGAGTCTCATGCTGTGGAGTTTCTAGTTGTTGAGTTTTTAGTTGTGGAGTTTCCAGTTGTGGAGTTTTTAGTTGTGGACTTTCTAGACATAAAATTTTTTGTAGCCGAGTCTTTACTTGTAGAGTTTGTAGTTGTCGACTTTCTAGTTTTGGAGTTTCTAGTTGTGGAGTCTCTAGTTGCAGAGTTTCTAGTTGTGGAAATTCTAGTTGTGGAGTTTCAAGTTGTGGAGTCTCTAGTTGTGGAGTTTCTAGTTGCGGAGTATCTAGTTGTGGAGTTTGCAGTTGTGGAGTTTCTAGTTGTGGAATTGCAGAGTCTCTGGTTGTGGAGTTTATAGTTGTGGAGTTTATAGTTGTGGAGTCTCTAGTTGCGGAGTCTCTAGTTGTGAAGTTTCTAGTTGTGGAGTTTATAGTTGTGGAGTTTCTAGTTGTGGAGTTTCTAGTTGTGGAGTTTCCAGTTGTGGAGTATCTAGTTTTGGGGTTTCCAGTTGTGAAGTATCTAGTTGTAAAGTTTCCAGTTGTGGAGTACCTAGTTGTGGAGTTTTAAGTTGTGGAGTTTCTAGTTGCGGAGTTTCTTGTTGCGGAGTTTTTAATAGCGGAGTTTCTAGGTGTGAAGTTTCAAGTTGTGGAGTTTCGAGTTGTGGAGTTTCGAGTTGTTGAGTTTCGAGTTTTGGAGCTTCTAGTTGTGGAGTTTCTAGTTGCGGAATCTCTAGCTGTGGATTTTCTAGTTGCGTAACTTAAGGTTGTGAGGTTTCAAGTTGTGGAGTTTCTAGTTGTGGAGTTTTTAGTTGTGGAGTCTCTAGTTGTGTAGTTTCTAGCTGCGGAGTTTCTAGTTGCGGAGTTTCTAGTTGCAGAGTCTCTGGTTGTGGAGTTTCTAGTTGCGGAGTCTCTAGTTGTGGAGTTTCTAGTTGTGGAGTTTCTAGTTGTGGAGTTTCAAGTTGTGGAGTTTTTAGTTGTGGAGCTTCTAGTTGTGGAGTTTCTGGTTGTGGAGTTTTGAGGTGTGGAGTTTCTAGTTGTGGAGTCTCAAGTTGTGGAGTTTAAAGTTGTGGAGTTTCAAGTTGTGGAGTCTCTAGTTGTGGAGTTTCTAGTTGCGGAGTATCTAGTTGTGGAGTTTCCAGTTGTGGAGTTTCTAGTTGTGGAGTTGCGGAGTCTCTAGTTGTGGAGTTTCTATTTGCGGAGTCTCTAGTTGTGGAGTTTCAAGTTGTGGAGTCTAGTTGTGGAGTTTCTAGTTGTGGAGTTTCCAGTTGTGGAGTATCTAGTTGTGGAGTTTCCAGTTGTGAAGTTTCAAGTTGCGGAGTCTCAAGTTGTGGAGTTTCCGGTTGTGGAGTTTTTAGTTGTGGAGTTTCTAGTTGTTGAGTTTCGAGTTGTGAAGTCTCTAGTTTTGTTGTTTCTAGTTGTGGAGTTTCTAGATATGGAATTTCTAGCTGCCGAGTCTGTATTTGTGGAGTTTGTAGTTGTGGAGTTTCTAGTTGTGGAGTTTCAAGTTGTGGAGTTTCTAGTTTTGGAGTTTTTAGTTGTGGAGTTTCTAGTTGTAGAGTCTCCTGTTGCGGAGTTTCTAGTTGTGGAGTTTCTAGTAGGGGAGTTTCTAGTTGTGGAGTTTCTAGTTGTGGAGTCTTAAGTTGTGGAGTTTAAACGTGTGGAGTTTCAAGCTGTGGAGTCTATAGTTGGGGAGTTTCTAGTTGTGGAGTATCTAGTTGTGGAGTTTTCAGTTGTGAAGTTTATAGTTGTGAAGTTGCGGAGTCTCTAGTTGTGGAGTTTCTAGTTGCAGAGTCTCTAGTTGTGGAGTTTCAAGTTGTGGAGTCTCTAGATGTGGAGTTTCTAGTTGTCGAGTTTCCAGTTGTGGAGTATCTAGTAGTGGAGTTTCGAGTTGTGGAGTTTCTAGTTGTGGAGTTTCTAGTTGCGGAGTTCCTAGTTGTGGAGTTTCTATTTGCGGAGTTTTTAAATGTGGAGTTTCAAGTTGTGAAGTCTCATGCTGTGGAGTTTCTAGTTGTTGAGTTTTTAGTTGTGGAGTTTCCAGTTGTGGAGTTTTTAGTTGTGGACTTTCTAGACATGAAATTTTTTGTAGCCGAGTCTTTACTTGTAGAGTTTGTAGTTGTCGACTTTCTAGTTTTGGAGTTTCTAGTTGTGGAGTCTCTAGTTGCAGAGTTTCTAGTTGTGGAAATTCTAGTTGTGGAGTTTCAAGTTGTGGAGTCTCTAGTTGTGGAGTTTCTAGTTGCGGAGTATCTAGTTGTGGAGTTTGCAGTTGTGGAGTTTCTAGTTGTGGAATTGCAGAGTCTCTGGTTGTGGAGTTTATAGTTGTGGAGTTTATAGTTGTGGAGCCTCTAGTTGCGGAGTCTCTAGTTGTGAAGTTTCTAGTTGTGGAGTTTCTAGTTGTGGAGTTTCTTGTTGTGGAGTTTCTAGTTGTGGAGTTTCCAGTTGTGGAGTATCTAGTTGTGGGGTTTCCAGTTGTCAAGTATCTAGTTGTAAAGTTTCCAGTTGTGGAGTACCTAGTTGTGGAGTTTTAAGTTGTGGAGTTTCTAGTTGCGGAGTTTCTTGTTGCGGAGTTTTTAATAGCGGAGTTTCTAGGTGTGAAGTTTCAAGTTGTGGAGTTTCGAGTTTTGGAGTTTCTAGTTGTGGAGTTTTGAGTTGTGGAGTTTCTAGTTGTGTAGTTTCTAGTTGCGGAATCTCTAGCTGTGGATTTTCTAGTTGCATAACTTAAGGTTGTGAGGTTTCAAGTTGCGGAGTTTCTAGTTGTGGAGTTTCTAGTTGTGGAGTCTCTAGTTGTGTAGTTTCTAGCGGCGGAGTTTCTAGTTGTGGAGTTTCCAGTTGTGGAGTTTCTGGTTGTGGACTTTCTACCCATCAAATTTCTTGTAGCCGAGTCTCTATTTGTAGAGTTTGTAGTTGTGGAGTTTGTAGTTGTGGAGTCTCTAGTTGCAGAGTTTCTAGTTGTGGAGTTTCTAGTTGTGGAGTTTCAAGTTGTGGAGTCTCTAGTTGAGGAGTTTCTAGTTGCGGAGTATCTAGTTGTGGAGTTTCAAGTTGTGGAGTTTCTAGTTGTGGAATTGCAGAGTCTCTGTTTGTGGATTTTCTAGTTGTGAAGTTTCTAGTTGTGGAGTTTCGAGTTTTGGAGTCTCTAGTTGTGGAGTTTCTGGTTGTGGAGTTTCCAGTTGTGGAGTATCTAGTTGTGGAGTTTCCAGTTGTGAAGTATCTAGTTGTGGAGTTTCCAGTTGCAGAGTTTCTAGTTGTGGAGTTTCTTGTTGTGGAGTTTCTATTTGCGGAGTTCCTAGTTGTAGAGTTTCTAGTTGCGGAGTTTCTAGTTGTGGAGTTTCAAGTTGCGGAGTCTCATGCTGTGGAGTTTCTACTTGTTGAGTTTTTAGTTGTGGAGTTTCTAGTTGTTGAGTTTCTAGTTTGAAGTCTCTAGTTGTAGATTCTCTAGTTGTGGAGTCTCTAGTTTAGGAGTTTCTAGTTGAAGAGTTTTTAGTTGTGGAGTGTCTAGTTGTGGAGTTTCGAGTTGTGGAGTTTCGAGTTTTGGAGTTTCTAGTTGTGGAGTTTTGAGTTGTGGAGTTTCTAGTTGTGTAGTTACTAGTTGCGGAATCTCTAGCTGTGGATTTTCTAGTTGCATAACTTAAGGTTGTGAGGTTTCAAGTTGCGGAGTTTCTAGTTGTGGAGTTTCTAGTTGTGGAGTCTCTAGTTGTGTAGTTTCTAGCGGCGGAGTTTCTAGTTGTGGAGTTTCCAGTTGTGGAGTTTCTGGTTGTGGACTTTCTACCCATCAAATTTCTTGTAGCCGAGTCTCTATTTGTAGAGTTTGTAGTTGTGGAGTTTGTAGTTGTGGAGTCTCTAGTTGCAGAGTTTCTAGTTGTGGAGTTTCTAGTTGTGGAGTTTCAAGTTGTGGAGTGTCTAGTTGTGGAGTTTCTAGTTGCGGAGTATCTAGTTGTGGAGTTTCCAGTTGTGGAGTTTCTAGTTGTGAAATTGCAGAGTCTCTGGTTGTGGATTTTCTAGTTGTGAAGTTTCTAGTTGTGGAGTTTCGAGTTTTGGAGTCTCTAGTTGTGGAGTTTCTGGTTGTGGAGTTTCCAGTTGTGGAGTATCTAGTTGTGGAGTTTCCAGTTGTGAAGTATCTAGTTGTGGAGTTTCCAGTTGCAGAGTTTCTAGTTGTGGAGTTTATAGTTGTGAAGTTTCAAGTTGTGGAGTCTCTAGTTGTGGAGTTTCTAGATGCGGAGTATCTAGTTGTAGAGTTTCCAGTTGTGGAGTTTCTAGTTGTGGAATTGCAGAGTCTCTGGTTGTGGATTTTCTAGTTGTGGAGTTTCTAGATGTGGAGTTTAGAGTATTGGAGTCTCTAGTTGTGGAGTTTCTGGTCGTGGAGTTTCCAGTTGTGAAGTATCTAGTTGTGGAGTTTCCAGTTGTGAAGTATCTAGTTGTGGAGTTTCCAGTTGTGGAGTATCAAGTTGTGGAGTTTCAAGTTGCGGAGTTTCTAGTTGCGGAGTTTCAAGTTGCGGAGTCTCAAGTTTTGGAGTTTCCAGTTGTGGAGTTTCTAGTTGTGAGGTTTCTAGTTGTGGAGTTTCTAGTTGTGGAGTCTCTAGTTGTGGAGTTTCAAGTTGTAGAGTTTTGAGTTGTGGAGTTTCGAGTTGTGGAGTTTCTAGTTGTGGAGTTTCTAGTTGTGGAGTTTCTAGTTGTGGAGGTTCTAGCTGCGGAGTTTCTAGTTGCAGAGTCTCTAGTTTTGGAGTTTCTAGTTGCGAATTCTCTAGTTGAGGAGTCTCTAGTTGTAGAGTTTCTAGTTGTGGAGTTTCTAGTTGTGAAGTTTCAAGTTGTGGAGTTTCTAGTTGTGGAGTTTCTAGTTGTGGAGGTTCTAGCTGCGGAGTTTCTAGTTGCAGAGTCTCTAGTTTTGGAGTTTCTAGTTGCGAATTCTCTAGTTGAGGAGTCTCTAGTTGTAGAGTTTCTAGTTGTGGAGTTTCTAGTTGTGAAGTTTCAAGTTGTGGAGTTTCTAGTTACGGCGTCTCAAGTTGTGGAGTTTCTAGTTGCGGAGTGTCTAGTTGTGGTGTTTCTAGCTGTGGAATTTCTTGTTGCGGAGTTTCTAGTTGCGGAGTTCCATAGTTGCAGAGTCTCTAGTTGCGGAGTTTCTAGTTGTAGAGTGTCTAGTTGTGGAGTTTCCAGTTCTGTAGTTTCTAGTAGAGTTTCGAGTTTTGAAGTTTCTAATTGTTGAGTTTCTAGTTTGAAGTCTCTACTTGTAGATTCTCTAGTTGTGGAGTCTCTAGTTTAGGAGTTTCTAGTTGAAGAGTTTTTAGTTGTGGAGTGTCTAGTTGTGGAGTTTCCAGTTGTGGAGTTTCTAGTTGTGGAGTTTCGAGTTTTGGAGTTTCTAGTTGGGGAGTTTTGAGTTGCGGAGTTTCTAGTTGTAGAGTTTCTAGGTGCGGAATCTCTATCTGTGGATTTTCTAGTTGCGTAACTTAAGGTTGTGAGGTTTCAAGTTGTGTAGTTTCTAGTTGTGGAGTCTCTAGTTGTGTAGTTTCTAGCTGCGGAGTTTTTAGTTGCGGAGTTTCTAGTTGCAGAGTCTCTGGTTGTGGAGTTTCTAATTGCGGAGTCTCTAGTTGTGGAGTTTCTAGTTGTGGAGTTTCTAGTTGTGGAGTTTCCACTTGTGGAGTTTTTAGTTGTGGAGTTTCTAGTTGTGGAGTTTCTGGTTGTGGAGTTTCTAATTGTGGAGTTTCCAGTTGTGGAGTCTCATGCTGTGGAGTTTCTAGTTGTTGAGTTTTAGTTGTTGAGTTTCCAGTTGTGGAGTTTTTAGTTGTGGACTTTCTAGACATGAAATTTTTTGTAGCCGAGTCTTTACTTGTAGAGTTTGTAGTTGTCGACTTTCTAGTTTTGGAGTTTCTAGTTGTGGAGTCTCTAATTGCAGAGTTTCTAGTTGTGGAAATTCTAGTTGTGGAGTTTCAAGTTGTGGAGTCTCTAGTTGTGGAGTTTCTAGTTGCGGAGTATCTAGTTGTGGAGTTTGCAGTTGTGGAGTTTCTAGTTGTGGAATTGCAGAGTCTCTGGTTGTGGAGTTTATAGTTGTGGAGTCTCTAGTTGCGGAGTCTCTAGTTGTGAAGTTTCTAGTTGTGGAGTTTCTAGTTGTGGAGTTTCTAGTTGTGGAGTTTCTAGTTGTGGAGTTTCCAGTTGTGGAGTATCTAGTTGTGGGGTTTCCAGTTGTGAAGTATCTAGTTGTAAAGTTTCCAGTTGTGGAGTACCTAGTTGTGGAGTTTTAACTTGTGGAGTTTCTAGTTGCGGAGTTTCTTGTTGCGGAGTTTTTAATAGCGGAGTTTCTAGGTGTGAAGTTTCAAGTTGTGGAGTTTCGAGTTTCGGAGTTTCTAGTTGTGGAGTTTTGAGTTGTGGAGTTTCTAGTTGTGTAGTTTCTAGTTGCGGAATCTCTAGCTGTGGATTTTCTAGTTGCATAACTTAAGGTTGTGAGGTTTCAAGTTGCGGAGTTTCTAGTTGTGGAGTTTCTAGTTGTGGAGTCTCTAGTTGTGTAGTTTCTAGCGGCGGAGTTTCTAGTTGTGGAGTTTCCAGTTGTGGAGTTTCTGGTTGTGGACTTTCTACCTATCAAATTTCTTGTAGCCGAGTCTCTATTTGTAGAGTTTTTAGTTGTGGAGTTTGTAGTTGTGGAGTCTCTAGTTGCAGAGTTTCTAGTTGTGGAGTTTCTAGTTGTGGAGTTTCAAGTTGTGGAGTCTCTAGTTGTGGAGTTTCTAGTTGCGGAGTATCTAGTTGTGGAGTTTCAAGTTGTGGAGTTTCTAGTTGTGGAATTGCAGAGTCTCTGTTTGTGGATTTTCTAGTTGTGAAGTTTCTAGTTGTGGAGTTTCGAGTTTTGGAGTCTCTAGTTGTGGAGTTTCTGGTTGTGGAGTTTCCAGTTGTGGAGTATCTAGTTGTGGAGTTTCCAGTTGTGAAGTATCTAGTTGTGGAGTTTCCAGTTGCAGAGTTTCTAGTTGTGGAGTTTCTTGTTGTGGAGTTTCTATTTGCGGAGTTCCTAGTTGTAGAGTTTCTAGTTGCGGAGTTTCTAGTTGTGGAGTTTCAAGTTGCGGAGTCTCATGCTGTGGAGTTTCTACTTGTTGAGTTTTTAGTTGTGGAGTTTCTAGTTGTTGAGTTTCTAGTTTGAAGTCTCTAGTTGTAGATTCTCTAGTTGTGGAGTCTCTAGTTTAGGAGTTTCTAGTTGAAGAGTTTTTAGTTGTGGAGTGTCTAGTTGTGGAGTTTCGAGTTGGGGAGTTTCGAGTTTTGGAGTTTCTAGTTGTGGAGTTTTGAGTTGTGGAGTTTCTAGTTGTGTAGTTACTAGTTGCGGAATCTCTAGCTGTGGATTTTCTAGTTGCATAACTTAAGGTTGTGAGGTTTCAAGTTGCGGAGTTTCTAGTTGTGGAGTTTCTAGTTGTGGAGTCTCTAGTTGTGTAGTTTCTAGCGGCGGAGTTTCTAGTTGTGGAGTTTCCAGTTGTGGAGTTTCTGGTTGTGGACTTTCTACCCATCAAATTTCTTGTAGCCGAGTCTCTATTTGTAGAGTTTGTAGTTGTGGAGTTTGTAGTTGTGGAGTCTCTAGTTGCAGAGTTTCTAGTTGTGGAGTTTCTAGTTGTGGAGTTTCAAGTTGTGGAGTCTCTAGTTGTGGAGTTTCTAGTTGCGGAGTATCTAGTTGTGGAGTTTCCAGTTGTGGAGTTTCTAGTTGTGGAATTGCAGAGTCTCTGGTTGTGGATTTTCTAGTTGTGAAGTTTCTAGTTGTGGAGTTTAGAGTTTTGGAGTCTCTAGTTCTGGAGTTTCTGATCGTGGAGTTTCCAGTTGTGAAGTATCTAGTTGTGGAGTTTCCAGTTGTGAAGTATCTAGTTGTGGAGTTTCCAGTTGTGGAGTATCAAGTTGTGGAGTTTCAAGTTGCGGAGTTTCTAGTTGCGGAGTTTCAAGTTGCGGAGTCTCAAGTTTTGGAGTTTCCAGTTGTGGAGTTTCTAGTTGTGAGGTTTCTAGTTGTGGAGTTTCTAGTTGTGGAGTCTCTAGTTGTGGAGTTTCAAGTTGTAGAGTTTTGAGTTGTGGAGTTTCGAGTTGTGGAGTTTCTAGTTGTGGAGTTTCTAGTTGTGGAGTTTCTAGTTGTGGAGGTTCTAGCTGCGGAGTTTCTAGTTGCAGAGTCTCTAGTTTTGGAGTTTCTAGTTGCGAATTCTCTAGTTGAGGAGTCTCTAGTTGTAGAGTTTCTAGTTGTGGAGTTTCTAGTTGTGAAGTTTCAAGTTGCGGAGTTTCTAGTTGTGGAGTTTCTAGTTGTGGAGGTTCTAGCTGCGGAGTTTCTAGTTGCAGAGTCTCTAGTTTTGGAGTTTCTAGTTGCGAATTCTCTAGTTGAGGAGTCTCTAGTTGTAGAGTTTCTAGTTGTGGAGTTTCTAGTTGTGAAGTTTCAAGTTGTGGAGTTTCTAGTTGCGGCGTCTCAAGTTGTGGAGTTTCTAGTTGCGGAGTGTCTAGTTGCGGTGTTTCTAGCTGTGGAATTTCTTGTTGCGGAGTTTCTAGTTGCGGAGTTCCATAGTTGCATAGTCTCTAGTTGCGGAGTTTCTAGTTGTAGAGTGTCTAGTTGTGGAGTTTCCAGTTGTGTAGTTTCTAGTAGAGTTTCGAGTTTTGAAGTTTCTAATTGTTGAGTTTCTAGTTTGAAGTCTCTACTTGTAGATTCTCTAGTTGTGGAGTCTCTAGTTTAGGAGTTTCTAGTTGAAGAGTTTTTAGTTGTGGAGTGCCTAGTTGTGGAGTTTCCAGTTGTGGAGTTTCTAGTTGTGGAGTTTCGAGTTTTGGAGTTTCTAGTTGGGGAGTTTTGAGTTGTGGAGTTTCTAGTTGTAGAGTTTCTAGGTGCGGAATCTCTATCTGTGGATTTTCTAGTTGCGTAACTTAAGGTTGTGAGGTTTCAAGTTGTGTAGTTTCTAGTTGTGGAGTCTCTAGTTGTGTAGTTTCTAGCTGCGGAGTTTCTAGTTGCGGAGTTTCTAGTTGCAGAGTCTCTGGTTGTGGAGTTTCTAATTGCGGAGTCTCTAGTTGTGGAGTTTCTAGTTGTGGAGTTTCTAGTTGTGGAGTTTCCAGTTGTGGAGTTTTTAGTTGTGGAGTTTCTAGTTGTGGAGTTTCTGGTTGTGGAGTTTCTAATTGTGGAGTTTCCAGTTGTGGAGTTTTGAGTTGCGGAGTTTCTAGTTGTGGAGTCTCAAGTTGTGGAGTTTAAAGTTTTGGAGTTTCAAGTTGTGGAGTCTCTAGTTGTGGAGTTTCCAGTTGCGGAGTATCTAGTTGTGGAGTTTCTAGTTGTGGAGGTTCTAGCTGCGGAGTTTCTAGTTGCAGAGTCTCTAGTATTGGAGTTTCTAGTTGCGAATTCTCTAGTTGAGGAGTCTCTAGTTGTAGAGTTTCTAGTTGTGGAGTTTCTAGTTGTGAAGTTTCAAGTTGTGGAGTTTCTAGTTGCGGCGTCTCAAGTTGTGGAGTTTCTAGTTGCGGAGTGTCTAGTTGTGGTGTTTCCAGCTGTGGAATTTCTTGTTGCGGAGTTTCTAGTTGCGGAGTTCCATAGTTGCAGAGTCTCTAGTTGCGGAGTTTCTAGTTGTAGAGTGTCTAGTTGTGGAGTTTCCAGTTGTGTAGTTTCTAGTAGAGTTTCGAGTTTTGAAGTTTCTAATTGTTGAGTTTCTAGTTTGAAGTCTCTACTTGTAGATTCTCTAGTTGTGGAGTCTCTAGTTTAGGAGTTTCTAGTTGAAGAGTTTTTAGTTGTGGAGTGTCTAGTTGTGGAGTTTCCAGTTGGGGAGTTTCTAGTTGTGGAGTTTCGAGTTTCGGAGTTTCTAGTTGGGGAGTTTTGAGTTGCGGAGTTTCTAGTTGTAGAGTTTCTAGGTGCGGAATCTCTATCTGTGGATTTTCTAGTTGCGTAACTTAAGGTTGTGAGGTTTCAAGTTGTGTAGTTTCTAGTTGTGGAGTCTCTAGTTGTGTAGTTTCTAGCTGCGGAGTTTCTAGTTGCGGAGTTTCTAGTTGCAGAGTCTCTGGTATTGGAGTTTCTAATTGCGGAGTCTCTAGTTGTGGAGTTTCTAGTTGTGGAGTTTCTAGTTGTGGAGTTTCCACTTGTGGAGTTTTTAGTTGTGGAGTTTCTAGTTGTGGAGTTTCTGGTTGTGGAGTTTCTAATTGTGGAGTTTCCAGTTGTGGAGTCTCATGCTGTGGAGTTTCTAGTTGTTGAGTTTTTAGTTGTGGAGTTTCCAGTTGTGGAGTTTTTAGTTGTGGACTTTCTAGACATGAAATTTTTTGTAGCCGAGTCTTTACTTGTAGAGTTTGTAGTTGTCGACTTTCTAGTTTTGGAGTTTCTAGTTGTGGAGTCTCTAGTTGCAGAGTTTCTAGTTGTGGAAATTCTAGTTGTGGAGTTTCAAGTTGTGGAGTCTCTAGTTGTGGAGTTTCTAGTTGCGGAGTATCTAGTTGTGGAGTTTGCAGTTGTGGAGTTTCTAGTTGTGGAATTGCAGAGTCTCTGGTTGTGGAGTTTATAGTTGTGGAGTTTATAGTTGTGGAGTCTCTAGTTGCGGAGTCTCTAGTTGTGAAGTTTCTAGTTGTGGAGTTTCTAGTTGTGGAGTTTCTAGTTGTGGAGTTTCTAGTTGTGGAGTTTCCAGTTGTGGAGTATCTAGTTTTGGGGTTTCCAGTTGTGAAGTATCTAGTTGTAAAGTTTCCAGTTGTGGAGTACCTAGTTGTGGAGTTTTAAGTTGTGGAGTTTCTAGTTGCGGAGTTTCTTGTTGCGGAGTTTTTAATAGCGGAGTTTCTAGGTGTGAAGTTTCAAGTTGTGGAGTTTCGAGTTGTGGAGTTTCGAGTTGTTGAGTTTCGAGTTTTGGAGCTTCTAGTTGTGGAGTTTCTAGTTGCGGAATCTCTAGCTGTGGATTTTCTAGTTGCGTAACTTAAGGTTGTGAGGTTTCAAGTTGTGGAGTTTCTAGTTGTGGAGTTTTTAGTTGTGGAGTCTCTAGTTGTGTAGTTTCTAGCTGCGGAGTTTCTAGTTGCGGAGTTTCTAGTTGCAGAGTCTCTGGTTGTGGAGTTTCTAGTTGCGGAGTCTCTAGTTGTGGAGTTTCTAGTTGTGGAGTTTCTAGTTGTGGAGTTTCAAGTTGTGGAGTTTTTAGTTGTGGAGCTTCTAGTTGTGGAGTTTCTGGTTGTGGAGTTTTGAGGTGTGGAGTTTCTAGTTGTGGAGTCTCAAGTTGTGGAGTTTAAAGTTGTGGAGTTTCAAGTTGTGGAGTCTCTAGTTGTGGAGTTTCTAGTTGCGGAGTATCTAGTTGTGGAGTTTCCAGTTGTGGAGTTTCTAGTTGTGGAGTTGCGGAGTCTCTAGTTGTGGAGTTTCTATTTGCGGAGTCTCTAGTTGTGGAGTTTCAAGTTGTGGAGTCTAGTTGTGGAGTTTCTAGTTGTGGAGTTTCCAGTTGTGGAGTATCTAGTTGTGGAGTTTCCAGTTGTGAAGTTTCAAGTTGCGGAGTCTCAAGTTGTGGAGTTTCCGGTTGTGGAGTTTTTAGTTGTGGAGTTTCTAGTTGTTGAGTTTCGAGTTGTGAAGTCTCTAGTTTTGTTGTTTCTAGTTGTGGAGTTTCTAGATATAGAATTTCTAGCTGCCGAGTCTGTATTTGTGGAGTTTGTAGTTGTGGAGTTTCTAGTTGTGGAGTTTCAAGTTGTGGAGTTTCTAGTTTTGGAGTTTTTAGTTGTGGAGTTTCTAGTTGTAGAGTCTCCTGTTGCGGAGTTTCTAGTTGTGGAGTTTCTAGTAGGGGAGTTTCTAGTTGTGGAGTTTCTAGTTGTGGAGTCTTAAGTTGTGGAGTTTAAACGTGTGGAGTTTCAAGCTGTGGAGTCTATAGTTGGGGAGTTTCTAGTTGTGGAGTATCTAGTTGTGGAGTTTTCAGTTGTGAAGTTTATAGTTGTGGAGTTGCGGAGTCTCTAGTTGTGGAGTTTCTAGTTGCAGAGTCTCTAGTTGTGGAGTTTCAAGTTGTGGAGTCTCTAGATGTGGAGTTTCTAGTTGTCGAGTTTCCAGTTGTGGAGTATCTAGTAGTGGAGTTTCGAGTTGTGGAGTTTCTAGTTGTGGAGTTTCTAGTTGCGGAGTTCCTAGTTGTGGAGTTTCTATTTGCGGAGTTTTTAAATGTGGAGTTTCAAGTTGTGGAGTCTCATGCTGTGGAGTTTCTAGTTGTTGAGTTTTTAGTTGTGGAGTTTCCAGTTGTGGAGTTTTTAGTTGTGGACTTTCTAGACATGAAATTTTTTGTAGCCGAGTCTTTACTTGTAGAGTTTGTAGTTGTCGACTTTCTAGTTTTGGAGTTTCTAGTTGTGGAGTCTCTAGTTGCAGAGTTTCTAGTTGTGGAAATTCTAGTTGTGGAGTTTCAAGTTGTGGAGTCTCTAGTTGTGGAGTTTCTAGTTGCGGAGTATCTAGTTGTGGAGTTTGCAGTTGTGGAGTTTCTAGTTGTGGAATTGCAGAGTCTCTGGTTGTGGAGTTTATAGTTGTGGAGTTTATAGTTGTGGAGTCTCTAGTTGCGGAGTCTCTAGTTGTGGAGTTTCTAGTTGTGGAGTTTCTAGTTGTGGAGTTTCTAGTTGTGGAGTTTCTAGTTGTGGAGTTTCCAGTTGTGGAGTATCTAGTTGTGGGGTTTCCAGTTGTGAAGTATCTAGTTGTAAAGTTTCCAGTTGTGGAGTACCTAGTTGCGGCGTCTCAAGTTGTGGAGTTTCTAGTTGCGGAGTGTCTAGTTGTGGTGTTTCTAGCTGTGGAATTTCTTGTTGCGGAGTTTCTAGTTGCGGAGTTCCATAGTTGCAGAGTCTCTAGTTGCGGAGTTTCTAGTTGTAGAGTGTCTAGTTGTGGAGTTTCCAATTGTGTAGTTTCTAGTAGAGTTTCGAGTTTGGAAGTTTCTAATTGTTGAGTTTCTAGTTTGAAGTCTCTACTTGTAGATTCTCTAGTTGTGGAGTCTCTAGTTTAGGAGTTTCTAGTTGAAGAGTTTTTAGTTGTGGAGTGTCTAGTTGTGGAGTTTCCAGTTGGGGAGTTTCTAGTTGTGGAGTTTCGAGTTTCGGAGTTTCTAGTTGGGGAGTTTTGAGTTGCGGAGTTTCTAGTTGTAGAGTTTCTAGGTGCGGAATCTCTATCTGTGGATTTTCTAGTTGCGTAACTTAAGGTTGTGAGGTTTCAAGTTGTGTAGTTTCTAGTTGTGGAGTCTCTAGTTGTGTAGTTTCTAGCTGCGGAGTTTCTAGTTGCGGAGTTTCTAGTTGCAGAGTCTCTGGTATTGGAGTTTCTAATTGCGGAGTCTCTAGTTGTGTAGTTTCTAGTTGTGGAGTTTCTAGTTGTGGAGTTTCCACTTGTGGAGTTTTTAGTTGTGGAGTTTCTAGTTGTGGAGTTTCTGGTTGTGGAGTTTCTAATTGTGGAGTTTCCAGTTGTGGAGTCTCATGCTGTGGAGTTTCTAGTTGTTGAGTTTTTAGTTGTGGAGTTTCCAGTTGTGGAGTTTTTAGTTGTGGACTTTCTAGACATGAAATTTTTTGTAGCCGAGTCTTTACTTGTAGAGTTTGTAGTTGTCGACTTTCTAGTTTTGGAGTTTCTAGTTGTGGAGTCTCTAGTTGCAGAGTTTCTAGTTGTGGAAATTCTAGTTGTGGAGTTTCAAGTTGTGAAGTCTCTAGTTGTGGAGTTTCTAGTTGCGGAGTATCTAGTTGTGGAGTTTGCAGTTGTGGAGTTTCTAGTTGTGGAATTGCAGAGTCTCTGGTTGTGGAGTTTATAGTTGTGGAGTTTATAGTTGTGGAGTCTCTAGTTGCGGAGTCTCTAGTTGTGAAGTTTCTAGTTGTGGAGTTTCTAGTTGTGGAGTTTCTAGTTGTGGAGTCTCTGGTTGTGGATTTTCTAGTTGTGGAGTTTCTAGATGTGGAGTTTAGAGTTTTGGAGTCTCTAGTTGTGGAGTTTCTGGTCGTGGAGTTTCCAGTTGTGAAGTATCTAGTTGTGGAGTTTCCAGTTGTGAAGTATCTAGTTGTGGAGTTTCCAGTTGTGGAGTATCAAGTTGTGGAGTTTCAAGTTGCGGAGTTTCTAGTTGCGGAGTTTCAAGTTGCGGAGTCTCAAGTTTTGGAGTTTCCAGTTGTGGAGTTTCTAGTTGTGAGGTTTCTAGTTGTGGAGTTTCTAGTTGTGGAGTCTCTAGTTGTGGAGTTTCAAGTTGTAGAGTTTTGAGTTGTGGAGTTTCGAGTTGTGGAGTTTCTAGTTGTGGAGTTTCTAGTTGTGGAGTTTCTAGTTGTGGAGGTTCTAGCTGCGGAGTTTCTAGTTGCAGAGTCTCTAGTTTTGGAGTTTCTAGTTGCGAATTCTCTAGTTGAGGAGTCTCTAGTTGTAGAGTTTCTAGTTGTGGAGTTTCTAGTTGTGAAGTTTCAAGTTGTGGAGTTTCTAGTTGTGGAGTTTCTAGTTGTGGAGGTTCTAGCTGCGGAGTTTCTAGTTGCAGAGTCTCTAGTTTTGGAGTTTCTAGTTGCGAATTCCCTAGTTGAGGAGTCTCTAGTTGTAGAGTTTTTAGTTGTGGAGTTTCTAGTTGTGAAGTTTCAAGTTGTGGAGTTTCTAGTTATGGCGTCTCAAGTTGTGGAGTTTCTAGTTGCGGAGTGTCTAGTTGTGGTGTTTCTAGCTGTGGAATTTCTTGTTGCGGAGTTTCTAGTTGCGGAGTTCCATAGTTGCAGAGTCTCTAGTTGCGGAGTTTCTAGTTGTAGAGTGTCTAGTTGTGGAGTTTCCAGTTGTGTAGTTTCTAGTAGAGTTTCGAGTTTTGAAGTTTCTAATTGTTGAGTTTCTAGTTTGAAGTCTCTACTTGTAGATTCTCTAGTTGTGGAGTCTCTAGTTTAGGAGTTTCTAGTTGAAGAGTTTTTAGTTGTGGAGTGTCTAGTTGTGGAGTTTCCAGTTGTGGAGTTTCTAGTTGTGGAGTTTCGAGTTTTGGAGTTTCTAGTTGGGGAGTTTTGAGTTGCGGAGTTTCTAGTTGTAGAGTTTCTAGGTGCGGAATCTCTATCTGTGGATTTTCTAGTTGCGTAACTTAAGGTTGTGAGGTTTCAAGTTGTGTAGTTTCTAGTTGTGGAGTCTCTAGTTGTGTAGTTTCTAGCTGCGGAGTTTCTAGTTGCGGAGTTTCTAGTTGCAGAGTCTCTGGTTGTGGAGTTTCTAATTGCGGAGTCTCTAGTTGTGGAGTTTCTAGTTGTGGAGTTTCTAGTTGTGGAGTTTCCACTTGTGGAGTTTTTAGTTGTGGAGTTTCTAGTTGTGGAGTTTCTGGTTGTGGAGTTTCTAATTGTGGAGTTTCCAGTTGTGGTGTCTCATGCTGTGGAGTTTCTAGTTGTTGAGTTTTTAGTTGTTGAGTTTCCAGTTGTGGAGTTTTTAGTTGTGGACTTTCTAGACATGAAATTTTTTGTAGCCGAGTCTTTACTTGTAGAGTTTGTAGTTGTCGACTTTCTAGTTTTGGAGTTTCTAGTTGTGGAGTCTCTAATCGCAGAGTTTCTAGTTGTGGAAATTCTAGTTGTGGAGTTTCAAGTTGTGGAGTCTCTAGTTGTGGAGTTTCTAGTTGCGGAGTATCTAGTTGTGGAGTTTGCAGTTGTGGAGTTTCTAGTTGTGGAATTGCAGAGTCTCTGGTTGTGGAGTTTATAGTTGTGGAGTTTATAGTTGTGGAGTCTCTAGTTGCGGAGTCTCTAGTTGTGAAGTTTCTAGTTGTGGAGTTTCTAGTTGTGGAGTTTCTAGTTGTGGAGTTTCTAGTTGTGGAGTTTCCAGTTGTGGAGTATCTAGTTGTGGGGTTTCCAGTTGTGAAGTATCTAGTTGTAAAGTTTCCAGTTGTGGAGTACCTAGTTGTGGAGTTTTAAGTTGTGGAGTTTCTAGTTGCGGAGTTTCTTGTTGCGGAGTTTTTAATAGCGGAGTTTCGAGGTGTGAAGTTTCAAGTTGTGGAGTTTCGAGTTTTGGAGTTTCTAGTTGTGGAGTTTTGAGTTGTGGAGTTTCTAGTTGTGTAGTTTCTAGTTGCGGAATCTCTAGCTGTGGATTTTCTAGTTGCATAACTTAAGGTTGTGAGGTTTCAAGTTGCGGAGTTTCTAGTTGTGGAGTTTCTAGTTGTGGAGTCTCTAGTTGTGTAGTTTCTAGCGGCGGAGTTTCTAGTTGTGGAGTTTCCAGTTGTGGAGTTTCTGGTTGTGGACTTTCTACCCATCAAATTTCTTGTAGCCGAGTCTCTATTTGTAGAGTTTGTAGTTGTGGAGTTTGTAGTTGTGGAGTCTCTAGTTGCAGAGTTTCTTGTTGTGGAGTTTCTAGTTGTGGAGTTTCAAGTTGTGGAGTCTCTAGTTGTGGAGTTTCTAGTTGCGGAGTATCTAGTTGTGGAGTTTCAAGTTGTGGAGTTTCTAGTTGTGGAATTGCAGAGTCTCTGTTTGTGGATTTTCTAGTTGTGAAGTTTCTAGTTGTGGAGTTTCGAGTTTTGGAGTCTCTAGTTGTGGAGTTTCTGGTTGTGGAGTTTCCAGTTGTGGAGTATCTAGTTGTGGAGTTTCCAGTTGTGAAGTATCTAGTTGTGGAGTTTCCAGTTGCAGAGTTTCTAGTTGTGGAGTTTCTTGTTGTGGAGTTTCTATTTGCGGAGTTCCTAGTTGTAGAGTTTCTAGTTGCGGAGTTTCTAGTTGTGGAGTTTCAAGTTGCGGAGTCTCATGCTGTGGAGTTTCTACTTGTTGAGTTTTTAGTTGTGGAGTTTCTAGTTGTTGAGTTTCTAGTTTGAAGTCTCTAGTTGTAGATTCTCTAGTTGTGGAGTCTCTAGTTTAGGAGTTTCTAGTTGAAGAGTTTTTAGTTGTGGAGTGTCTAGTTGTGGAGTTTCGAGTTGGGGAGTTTCGAGTTTTGGAGTTTCTAGTTGTGGAGTTTTGAGTTGTGGAGTTTCTAGTTGTGTAGTTACTAGTTGCGGAATCTCTAGCTGTGGATTTTCTAGTTGCATAACTTAAGGTTGTGAGGTTTCAAGTTGCGGAGTTTCTAGTTGTGGAGTTTCTAGTTGTGGAGTCTCTAGTTGTGTAGTTTCTAGCGGCGGAGTTTCTAGTTGTGGAGTTTCCAGTTGTGGAGTTTCTGGTTGTGGACTTTCTACCCATCAAATTTCTTGTAGCCGAGTCTCTATTTGTAGAGTTTGTAGTTGTGGAGTTTGTAGTTGTGGAGTCTCTAGTTGCAGAGTTTCTAGTTGTGGAGTTTCTAGTTGTGGAGTTTCAAGTTGTGGAGTCTCTAGTTGTGGAGTTTCTAGTTGCGGAGTATCTAGTTGTGGAGTTTCCAGTTGTGGAGTTTCTAGTTGTGGAATTGCAGAGTCTCTGGTTGTGGATTTTCTAGTTGTGAAGTTTCTAGTTGTGGAGTTTCGAGTTTTGGAGTCTCTAGTTGTGGAGTTTCTGGTTGTGGAGTTTCCAGTTGTGGAGTATCTAGTTGTGGAGTTTCCAGTTGTGAAGTATCTAGTTGTGGAGTTTCCAGTTGCAGAGTTTCTAGTTGTGGAGTTTCTAGTTGTGAAGTTTCAAGTTGTGGAGTCTCTAGTTGTGGAGTTTCTAGATGCGGAGTATCTAGTTGTAGAGTTTCCAGTTGTGGAGTTTCTAGTTGTGGAATTGCAGAGTCTCTGGTTGTGGATTTTCTAGTTGTGGAGTTTCTAGATGTGGAGTTTAGAGTTTTGGAGTCTCTAGTTCTGGAGTTTCTGGTCGTGGAGTTTCCAGTTGTGAAGTATCTAGTTGTGGAGTTTCCAGTTGTGAAGTATCTAGTTGTGGAGTTTCCAGTTGTGGAGTATCAAGTTGTGGAGTTTCAAGTTGCGGAGTTTCTAGTTGCGGAGTTTCAAGTTGCGGAGTCTCAAGTTTTGGAGTTTCCAGTTGTGGAGTTTCTAGTTGTGAGGTTTCTAGTTGTGGAGTTTCTAGTTGTGGAGTCTCTAGTTGTGGAGTTTCAAGTTGTAGAGTTTTGAGTTGTGGAGTTTCGAGTTGTGGAGTTTCTAGTTGTGGAGTTTCTAGTTGTGGAGGTTCTAGCTGCGGAGTTTCTAGTTGCAGAGTCTCTAGTTTTGGAGTTTCTAGTTGCGAATTCTCTAGTTGAGGAGTCTCTAGTTGTAGAGTTTCTAGTTGTGGAGTTTCTAGTTGTGAAGTTTCAAGTTGCGGAGTTTCTAGTTGTGGAGTTCCTAGTTGTGGAGGTTCTAGCTGCGGAGTTTCTAGTTGCAGAGTCTCTAGTTTTGGAGTTTCTAGTTGCGAATTCTCTAGTTGAGGAGTCTCTAGTTGTAGAGTTTCTAGTTGTGGAGTTTCTAGTTGTGAAGTTTCAAGTTGTGGAGTTTCTAGTTGCGGCGTCTCAAGTTGTGGAGTTTCTAGTTGCGGAGTGTCTAGTTGCGGTGTTTCTAGCTGTGGAATTTCTTGTTGCGGAGTTTCTAGTTGCGGAGTTCCATAGTTGCATAGTCTCTAGTTGCGGAGTTTCTAGTTGTAGAGTGTCTAGTTGTGGAGTTTCCAGTTGTGTAGTTTCTAGTAGAGTTTCGAGTTTTGAAGTTTTAAATTGTTGAGTTTCTAGTTTGAAGTCTCTACTTGTAGATTCTCTAGTTGTGGAGTCTCTAGTTTAGGAGTTTCTAGTTGAAGAGTTTTTAGTTGTGGAGTGTCTAGTTGTGGAGTTTCCAGTTGTGGAGTTTCTAGTTGTGGAGTTTCGAGTTTTGGAGTTTCTAGTTGGGGAGTTTTGAGTTGTGGAGTTTCTAGTTGTAGAGTTTCTAGGTGCGGAATCTCTATCTGTGGATTTTCTAGTTGCGTAACTTAAGGTTGTGAGGTTTCAAGTTGTGTAGTTTCTAGTTGTGGAGACTCTAGTTGTGTAGTTTCTAGCTGCGGAGTTTCTAGTTGCGGAGTTTCTAGTTGCAGAGTCTCTGGTTGTGGAGTTTCTAATTGCGGAGTCTCTAGTTGTGGAGTTTCTAGTTGTGGAGTTTCTAGTTGTGGAGTTTCCAGTTGTGGAGTTTTTAGTTGTGGAGTTTCTAGTTGTGGAGTTTCTGGTTGTGGAGTTTCTAATTGTGGAGTTTCCAGTTGTGGAGTTTTGAGTTGTG
Organism: Rhipicephalus microplus; assembly: GCF_043290135.1. Lineage (NCBI taxonomy): Eukaryota > Metazoa > Arthropoda > Arachnida > Ixodida > Ixodidae > Rhipicephalus > Rhipicephalus microplus. The sequence continues at coordinate 50,298 of NW_027465015.1, forward strand.
GAGTTTCTAGTTGTGGAGTCTCAAGTTGTGGAGTTTAAAGTTTTGGAGTTTCAAGTTGTGGAGTCTCTAGTTGTGGAGTTTCCAGTTGCGGAGTATCTAGTTGTGGAGTTTCTAGTTGTGGAGGTTCTAGCTGCGGAGTTTCTAGTTGCAGAGTCTCTAGTATTGGAGTTTCTAGTTGCGAATTCTCTAGTTGAGGAGTCTCTAGTTGTAGAGTTTCTAGTTGTGGAGTTTCTAGTTGTGAAGTTTCAAGTTGTGGAGTTTCTAGTTGCGGCGTCTCAAGTTGTGGAGTTTCTAGTTGCGGAGTGTCTAGTTGTGGTGTTTCTAGCTGTGGAATTTCTTGTTGCGGAGTTTCTAGTTGCGGAGTTCCATAGTTGCAGAGTCTCTAGTTGCGGAGTTTCGAGTTGTAGACTGTCTAGTTGTGGAGTTTCCAGTTGTGTAGTTTCTAGTAGAGTTTCGAGTTTTGAAGTTTCTAATTGTTGAGTTTCTAGTTTGAAGTCTCTACTTGTAGATTCTCTAGTTGTGGAGTCTCTAGTTTAGGAGTTTCTAGTTGAAGAGTTTTTAGTTGTGGAGTGTCTAGTTGTGGAGTTTCCAGTTGGGGAGTTTCTAGTTGTGGAGTTTCGAGTTTCGGAGTTTCTAGTTGGGGAGTTTTGAGTTGCGGAGTTTCTAGTTGTAGAGTTTCTAGGTGCGGAATCTCTATCTGTGGATTTTCTAGTTGCGTAACTTAAGGTTGTGAGGTTTCAAGTTGTGTAGTTTCTAGTTGTGGAGTCTCTAGTTGTGTAGTTTCTAGCTGCGGAGTTTCTAGTTGCGGAGTTTCTAGTTGCAGAGTCTCTGGTATTGGAGTATCTAATTGCGGAGTCTCTAGTTGTGGAGTTTCTAGTTGTGGAGTTTTTAGTTGTGGAGTTTCTAGTTGTGGAGTTTCTGGTTGTGGAGTTTCTAATTGTGGAGTTTCCAGTTGTGGAGTTTTGAGTTGTGGAGTTTCTAGTTGTGGAGTCTCAAGTTGTGGAGTTTAAAGTTTTGGAGTTTCAAGTTGTGGAGTCTCTAGTTGTGGAGTTTCCAGTTGCGGAGTATCTAGTTGTGGAGTTTCTAGTTGTGGAGGTTCTAGCTGCGGAGTTTCTAGTTGCAGAGTCTCTAGTATTGGAGTTTCTAGTTGCGAATTCTCTAGTTGAGGAGTCTCTAGTTGTAGAGTTTCTAGTTGTGGAGTTTCTAGTTGTGAAGTTTCAAGTTGTGGAGTTTCTAGTTGCGGCGTCTCAAGTTGTGGAGTTTCTAGTTGCGGAGTGTCTAGTTGTGGTGTTTCTAGCTGTGGAATTTCTTGTTGCGGAGTTTCTAGTTGCGGAGTTCCATAGTTGCAGAGTCTCTAGTTGCGGAGTTTCGAGTTGTAGACTGTCTAGTTGTGGAGTTTCCAGTTGTGTAGTTTCTAGTAGAGTTTCGAGTTTTGAAGTTTCTAATTGTTGAGTTTCTAGTTTGAAGTCTCTACTTGTAGATTCTCTAGTTGTGGAGTCTCTAGTTTAGGAGTTTCTAGTTGAAGAGTTTTTAGTTGTGGAGTGTCTAGTTGTGGAGTTTCCAGTTGGGGAGTTTCTAGTTGTGGAGTTTCGAGTTTCGGAGTTTCTAGTTGGGGAGTTTTGAGTTGCGGAGTTTCTAGTTGTAGAGTTTCTAGGTGCGGAATCTCTATCTGTGGATTTTCTAGTTGCGTAACTTAAGGTTGTGAGGTTTCAAGTTGTGTAGTTTCTAGTTGTGGAGTCTCTAGTTGTGTAGTTTCTAGCTGCGGAGTTTCTAGTTGCGGAGTTTCTAGTTGCAGAGTCTCTGGTATTGGAGTATCTAATTGCGGAGTCTCTAGTTGTGGAGTTTCTAGTTGTGGAGTTTCTAGTTGTGGAGTTTCCACTTGTGGAGTTTTTAGTTGTGGAGTTTCTAGTTGTGGAGTTTCTGGTTGTGGAGTTTCTAATTGTGGAGTTTCCAGTTGTGGAGTCTCATGCTGTGGAGTTTCTAGTTGTTGAGTTTTTAGTTGTGGAGTTTCCAGTTGTGGAGTTTTTAGTTGTGGACTTTCTAGACATGAAATTTTTTGTAGCCGAGTCTTTACTTGTAGAGTTTGTAGTTGTCGACTTTCTAGTTTTGGAGTTTCTAGTTGTGGAGTCTCTAGTTGCAGAGTTTCTACTTGTGGAAATTCTAGTTGTGGAGTTTCAAGTTGTGGAGTATCTAGTTGTGGAGTTTGCAGTTGTGGAGTTTCTAGTTGTGGAATTGCAGAGTCTCTGGTTGTGGAGCTTATAGTTGTGGAGTTTATAGTTGTGGAGTTTTTTGTTGTGGAGTTTCTATTTGCGGAGTTCCTAGTTGTAGAGTTTCTAGTTGCGGAGTTTCTAGTTGTGGAGTTTCAAGTTGCGGAGTCTCATGCTGTGGAGTTTCTACTTGTTGAGTTTTTAGTTGTGGAGTTTCTAGTTGTTGAGTTTCTAGTTTGAAGTCTCTAGTTGTAGATTCTCTAGTTGTGGAGTCTCTAGTTTAGGAGTTTCTAGTTGAAGAGTTTTTAGTTGTGGAGTGTCTAGTTGTGGAGTTTCGAGTTGTGGAGTTTCGAGTTTTGGAGTTTCTAGTTGTGGAGTTTTGAGTTGTGGAGTTTCTAGTTGTGTAGTTACTAGTTGCGGAATCTCTAGCTGTGGATTTTCTAGTTGCATAACTTAAGGTTGTGAGGTTTCAAGTTGCGGAGTTTCTAGTTGTGGAGTTTCTAGTTGTGGAGTCTCTAGTTGTGTAGTTTCTAGCGGCGGAGTTTCTAGTTGTGGAGTTTCCAGTTGTGGAGTTTCTGGTTGTGGACTTTCTACCCATCAAATTTCTTGTAGCCGAGTCTCTATTTGTAGAGTTTGTAGTTGTGGAGTTTGTAGTTGTGGAGTCTCTAGTTGCAGAGTTTCTAGTTGTGGAGTTTCTAGTTGTGGAGTTTCAAGTTGTGGAGTCTCTAGTTGTGGAGTTTCTAGTTGCAGAGTATCTAGTTGTGGAGTTTCCAGTTGTGGAGTTTCTAGTTGTGGAATTGCAGAGTCTCTGGTTGTGGATTTTCTAGTTGTGAAGTTTCTAGTTGTGGAGTTTCGAGTTTTGGAGTCTCTAGTTGTGGAGTTTCTGCTTGTGGAGTTTCCAGTTGTGGAGTATCTAGTTGTGGAGTTTCCAGTTGTGAAGTATCTAGTTGTGGAGTTTCCAGTTGCAGAGTTTCTAGTTGTGGAGTTTCTAGTTGTGAAGTTTCAAGTTGTGGAGTCTCTAGTTGTGGAGTTTCTAGATGCGGAGTATCTAGTTGTAGAGTTTCCAGTTGTGGAGTTTCTAGTTGTGGAATTGCAGAGTCTCTGGTTGTGGATTTTCTAGTTGTGGAGTTTCTAGATGTGGAGTTTAGAGTTTTGGAGTCTCTAGTTGTGGAGTTTCTGGTCGTGGAGTTTCCAGTTGTGAAGTATCTAGTTGTGGAGTTTCCAGTTGTGAAGTATCTAGTTGTGGAGTTTCCAGTTGTGGAGTATCAAGTTGTGGAGTTTCAAGTTGCGGAGTTTCTAGTTGCGGAGTTTCTAGTTGCGGAGTTTTTAATAGCGGAGTTTCTAGTTGTGGAGTTTCAAGTTGCGGAGTCTCAAGTTTTGGAGTTTCCAGTTGTGGAGTTTCTAGTTGTGAGGTTTCTAGTTGTGGAGTTTCTAGTTGTGGAGTCTCTAGTTGTGGAGTTTCAAGTTGTGGAGTTTTGAGTTGTGGAGTTTCGAGTTGTGGAGTTTCTAGTTGTGGAGTTTCTAGTTGTGGAGTTTCTAGTTGTGAAGTTTCAAGTTGTGGAGTTTCTAGTTGCGGCGTCTCAAGTTGTGGAGTTTCTAGTTGCGGAGTGTCTAGTTGTGGTGTTTCTAGCTGTGGAATTTCTTGTTGCGGAGTTTCTAGTTGTGGAGTTCCATAGTTGCAGAGTCTCTAGTTGCGGAGTTTCTAGTTGTAGAGTGTCTAGTTGTGGAGTTTCCAGTTGTGTAGTTTCTAGTAGAGTTTCGAGTTTTGAAGTTTCTAGTTGTTGAGTTTCTAGTTTGAAGTCTCTACTTGTAGATTCTCTAGTTGTGGAGTCTCTAGTTTAGGAGTTTCTAGTTGAAGAGTTTTTAGTTGTGGAGTGTCTAGTTGTGGAGTTTCCAGTTGTGGAGTTTCTAGTTGTGGAGTTTCGAGTTTTGGAGTTTCTAGTTGCAGAGTCTCTAGTTGTGGAGTTTCCAGTTGTGGAGTCTCTAGATGTGGAGTTTCTAGTTCTCGAGTTTCTACTTGCGGAGTTTCTAGTTGTGGAGTTTCAAGTTGCGGAGTCTCATGCTGTGGAGTTTCTACTTGTTGAGTTTTTAGTTGTGGAGTTTCTAGTTGTTGAGTTTCTAGTTTGAAGTCTCTAGTTGTAGATTCTCTAGTTGTGGAGTCTCTAGTTTAGGAGTTTCTAGTTGAAGAGTTTTTAGTTGTGGAGTGTCTAGTTTTGGAGTTTCTAGTCGTGGAGTTTCTATTTGTGGAGTCTCTAGTTGTGTAGTTTCTAGCTGCGTAGTTTCTAGTTGCGGAGTTTCTAGTTGTGTAGTTTCTAGTTGCGGAATCTCTAGCTGTGGATTTTCTAGTTGCGTAACTTAAGGTTGTGAGGTTTCAAGTTGTGGAGTTTCTAGTTGTTGAGTTTCTAGTTGTGAAGTCTCTAGTTGTGTAGTTTCTAGCTGCGGAGTTTCTAGTTGTGGAGTTTCCAGTTGTGGAGTTTCTGGTTGTGGACTTTCTAGACATGAAATTTCTTGTAGCCGAGTGTCTATTTGTAGAGTTTGTAGTTGTGGAGTTTCTAGTTGTGGAGTCTCTAGTTGCAGAGTTTCTAGTTGTGGAGTTTTTTGTTGTGGAGTTTCAAGTTGTGGAGTCTCTAGTTCTGGAGTTTCTAGTTGCGGAGTATCTAGTTCTCGAGTTTCACAATGTGGAGTTTCTAGTTGTGGAATTGCAGTCTCTCTGGTTGTGGATTTTCTAGTTGTGGAGTTTCTAGTTGTGGAGTTTCGAGTTTTGTAGTCTCTAGTTGTGGAGTTTCTGGTTGTGGAGTTTCCAGTTGTGGAGTATCTAGTTGTGGAGTTTCCAGTTGTGAAGTATCTAGTTGTGGAGTTTCCAGTTGTGGAGTATCTAGTTGTGGAGTTTCAAGTTGCGGAGTTTCTATTTGTGGAGTTTCTAGCTGCGGAGTTTCTAGTTGCAGAGTCTCTGGTTGTGGAGTTTCTAGTTGCGGAATCTCTAGTTGTGGAGTTTCTAGTTGTGGAGTTTCTAGTTGTGGAGTTTCCAGTTGTAGAGTTTCTGGTTGTGGACTTTCTAGACATGAAATTTCTTGTAGCCGAGTCTCTATTTGTAGAGTATGTAGTTGTGGAGTTTCTAGCAGTGGAGTCTCTAGTTGCAGAGTTTCTAGTTGTGGAGTTTCTAGTTCTGGAGTTTCAAGTTGCGGAGTTTCTAGTTGCGCAGTTTCTAGTTGTGGAGTTTCTAGTTGTGGAGGTTCTAGCTGCAGAGTTTCTAGTTGCAGAGTTTCTAGTTGTGGAGTTTCTAGTTGTGAAGTTTCAAGTTGTGGAGTTTCTAGTGTCGGCGTCTCAAGTTGTGGAGTTTCTAGTTGCGGAGTGTCTGTTTGTGGTGTTTCTAGCTGTGGAATTTATTGTTGCGGAGTTTCTAGTTGCGGAGTTCCATAGTTGCAGAGTCTCTGGTTGCGGAGTTTCTAGTTGTGGAGTGTCTAGTTGTGGAGTTTCCAGTTGTGTAGTTTCTAGTAGAGTTTCGAGTTTTGAAGTTTCTAGTTGTTGAGTTTCTAGTTTGAAGTCTCTAGTTGTAGATTCTCTAGTTGTGGAGTCTCTAGTTTACGAGTTTCTAGTTGAAGAGTTTTTAGTTGTGGAGTGTCTAGTTGTGGAGTTTCCAGTTGTGGAGTTTCTAGTTGTGGAGTTTCGAGTTTTGGAGTTTCTAGTTGTGGAGTTTTGAGTTGTGGAGTTTCTAGTTGTAGAGTTTCTAGTTGCGGAATCTCTTGCTGTGGATTTTCTAGTTGCGTAACTTAAGGTTGTGAGGTTTCAAGTTGTGTAGTTTCTAGTTGTGGAGTTTCTAGTTGTGGAGTTTCTAGTTGTGGAGTTGCGAAGTCTCTAGTTGTGGAGTTTCTAGTTGCGGAGTCTCTAGTTGTGGAGTTTCAAGTTGTGGCGTCTAGTTGTGGAGTTTCTAGTTGTGGAGTTTCCAGTTGTGGAGTATCTAGTTGTGGAGTTTCCAGTTGTGAAGTTTCAAGTTGCGGAGTCTCAAGTTGTGGAGTTTCCAGTTGTGGAGTTTTTAGTTGTGGAGTTTCTAGTTGTTGAGTTTCTAGTTGAGAAGTCTCTAGTTTGGCAGTTTTTAGTTGTGGAGTTTCTAGATATGGAATTTCTAGTAAACGAGTCTGTATTTGTGGAGTTTGTAGTTGTGGAGTTTCTATTTGTGGAGTTTCTAGTTGGCGAGTTTCTAGTTGCGGAGTTTTTAGTTGTGGAGTTTCTAGTTGTGGAGTTTCTGGTTGTGGAGTTTCTAGTTGTGGAGTCTCTAGTTTAGGAGTTTCTAGTTGAAGAGTTTTTAGTTGTGGAGTGTCTAGTTGTGGAGTTTCCAGTTGTGGAGTTTCGAGTTGTGGAGTTTCCAGTTTTGGAGTTTCTAGTTGTGGAGTTTTGAGTTGTGGAGTTTCTAGTTGTGTAGTTTCTAGTTACAGAATCTCTAGCTGTGGATTTTCTAGTTGCGTAACTTAAGGTTGTGAGGTTTCAAGTTGTGGAGTTTCTAGTTGTGGAGTTTCCAGTTGTGGAGTATCTAGTTGTGGAGTTTCCGGTTGTGAAGTATCTAGTTGTGGAGTTTCCAGTTGTGGAGTATCTAGTTGTGGAGTTTCAAGTTGCGGAGTTTCTATTTGTGGAGTTTCTAGCTGCGGAGTTTCTAGTTGCAGAGTCTCTGGTTGTGGAGTTTATAGTTGCGGAATCTCTAGTTGTTGAGTTTCTAGTTGTGGAGTTTCCAGTTGTAGAGTTTCTGGTTGTGGACTTTCTAGACATGAAATTTCTTGTAGCAGAGTCTCTATTTGTAGAGTTTGTAGTTGTGGAGGTTCTAGTTGTGGAGTCTCTAGTTGCAGAGTTTCTAGTTGTGGAGTTTCTAGTTGTGGAGTTTCAAGTTGTGGAGTCTCTAGTTGTGGAGTTTCTAGTTGCGGAGTATCTAGTTGTGGAGTTTCCAGTTGTGGAGTTTCTAGTTGTGGAATTGCAGAGTCTCTGGTTGTGGATTTTCTAATGTGGAGTTTCTAGTTGTGGAGTTTCGAGTTTTGGAGTCTCTAGTTGTGGAGTTTCTGGTTGTTGAGTTTCCAGTTGTGGAGTATCTAGTTGTGGAGTTTCGAGTTGTGAAGTATCCAGTTGTGGAGTTTCCAGTTGTGGAGTATCTAGTTGTGGAGTTTCAAGTTGCGGAGTTTCTAGTTGCGGAGTTTCTAGTTGCGGAGTTTTTAATAGCGGAGTTTGTAGTTGTGGAGTTTCAAGTTGCGGAGTCTCAAGTTTTGGAGTTTCCAGTTGTGGAGTTTCTAGTTGTGGAGTTTCTAGTTGTGGAGTTTGCAGTTGTTGAGTCTCTAGTTGTTGAGTTTCAAGTTGTGGAGTTTTGAGTTGTGGAGTTTCTAGTTGTGGAGGTTCTAGCTGCGGAGTTTCTAGTTGCAGAGTCTCTAGTTTTGTTGTTTCTAGTTGCGAATTCTTTAGTTGAGGAGTCTCTAGTTGTAGAGTTTCTAGTTGTGAAGTTTCTAGTTGTGAAGTTTCAAGTTGTGGAGTTTCTTGTTGCGGCGTCTCAAGTTGTGGAGTTTCTAGTTGCGGAGTGTCTAGTTGTGGTGTTTCTAGCTGTGGAATTTCTTGTTGCGGAGTTTTTAGTTGCGGAGTTCCATAGTTGCAGTCTCTAGTTGCGGAGTTTCTAGTTGTGGAGTGTCTAGTTGTGGAGTTTACAGTTGTGTAGATTCTAGTAGAGTTTCGAGTTTGGAAGTTTCTAGTTGTTGAGTTTCTGGTTTGAAGTCTCTAGTTGTAGATTCTCTAGTTGTGGAGTCTCTAGTTTAGGAGTTTCTAGTTGAAGAGTTTTTAGTTGTGGACTGTCTAGTTGTGGAGTTTCCAGTTGTGGAGTTTCTAGTCGTGGAGTTTCGAGTTGTGGAGTTTCTAGTTGTGGAGTTTCTAGTTCTAGAGTTTCTAGTTGCGGAATCTCTAGCTGTGGATTTTCTAGTTGCGTAACTTAAGGTTGTGAGGTTTCAAGTTGTGTAGTTTCTAGTTGTGGAGTTTCTAGCTGTGGAGTTTATAGTTGTGGAGTCTCTAGTTGTGTAGTTTCTAGCTGCGGAGTTTCTAGTTGCGGAGTTTCTAGTTGCAGAGTCTCTGGTTGTGGAGTTTCTAGTTGCGGAGTCTCTAGTTGCAGAGTCTCTGGTTGTGGAGTTTCTAGTTGCGGAGTCTCTAGTTGTGGAGTTTCTAGTTGTGGAGTTTCTAGTTGTGGAGTTTCCAGTTGTGGAGTTTTTAGTTGTGGAGTTTCTAGTTGTGGAGTTTCTGGTTGTGGAGTTTCTAATTGTGAAGTTTCCAGTTGTGGAGTTTTGAGTTGTGGAGTTTCTAGTTGTGGAGTCTCTAGTTGTGGAGTTTCCAGTTGCGGAGTATCTAGTTGTGGAGTTTCCAGTTGTGGAGTTTCTAGTTGTGGAGTTGCAGAGTCTCTAGTTGTGCAGTTTCTAGTTGCGGAGTCTCTAGTTGTGGAGTGTCAAGTTGTGGCGTCTAGTTGTGGAGTTTCTAGTTGTGGAGTTTCCAGTTGTGGAGTATCTAGTTGTGGAGTTTCCAGTTGTGAAGTTTCAAGTTGCGGAGTCTCAAGTTGTGGAGTTTCCAGTTGTGGAGTTTTTAGTTGTGGAGTTTCTAGTTGTTGAGTTTTTAGTTGAGAAGTATCTAGTTTTGCAGTTTTTAGTTGTCGAGTTTCTAGATATGGAATTTCTAGTTGCCGAGTCTTTATTTGTGGAGTTTGTAGTTGTGGAGTTTCCAGTTGTGGAGTTTCTAGTTGGTGAGTCTCTAGTTGCGGAGTTTTAGTTGTGGAGTTTCTAGTTGTGGAGTTTCTGGTTGTGGAGTTTCTAGTTGTGGAGTTTCTAGTGGTGAAGTTTCTAGTTGTGGAATTGCAGAGTCTCTGGTTGTGGAGTTTCTAGTTGTGGAGTTTCTAGTTGTGGAGTCTTTAGTTGCAGAGTCTCTAGTTGTGAAGTTTCTAGTTGTGGAGTTTCTAGTTGTGGAGTTTCTGGTTTTGGAGTTTCTATTTGTGGAGTGTCTAGTTGTGGAGTTTCCAGTTGTGGAGTTTCTAGTTGTGGAGTTTCTAGTTGTGGAGTTTCCAGTTGTGGAGTTTTTAGTTGTGGACTTTCTAGACATGAAATTTCTTGTAGCCGAGTCTTTACTTGTAGAGTTCGTAGTTGTGGAGTTTCTAGTTGTGGAGTTTCTAGTTGTGGAGTCTCTAGTTGCAGAGTTTCTAGTTGTGGAGTTTCTAGTTGTGGAGTTTCAAGTTGTGGAGTCTCTAGTTGTGGAGTTTCTAGTTGCGGAGTATCTAGTTGTGGAGTTGCAGTTGTGGAGTTTCTAGTTGTACAATTGCAGAGTCTCTGGTTGTGGAGTTTATAGTTGTGGAGTTTCTAGTTGTGGAGTCTCTAGTTGTGTAGTTTCTAGCTGCGGAGTTTCTAGTTGCGGAGTTTCTAGTTGCAGAGTCTCTGGTTGTGGAGTTTCTAGTTGCGGTGTCTCTAGTTGTGGAGTTTCTAGTTGTGTAGTTTCTAGTTTTGGAGTTTTTAGTTGTGGAGTTTTTAGTTGTGGAGTTTCTGGTTGTGGAGTTTCTAATTTTGGAGTTTCCAGTTGTGGAGTTTTGAGTTGTGGAGTTTCTAGTTGTGGAGTCTCAAGTTGTGGAGTTTAAAGTTGTGGAGTTTCAAGTTGTGGAGTATCTAGTTGCGGAGTTTCCAGTTGCGGAGTATCTAGTTGTGGAGTTTCCAGTTGTGGAGTTTCTAGTTGTGGAGTTGCGAAGTCTCTAGTTGTGGAGTTTCTAGTTGCGGAGTCTCTAGTTGTGGAGTTTCAAGTTGTGGCGTCTAGTTGTGGAGTTTCTAGTTGTGGAGTTTCCAGTTGTGGAGTATCTAGTTGTGGAGTTTCCAGTTGTGAAGTTTCATGTTGCGGAGTCTCAAGTTGTGGATTTCCAGTTGTGGAGTTTTTAGTTGTGGAGTTTCTAGTTGTTGAGTTTCTAGTTGAGAAGTCTCTAGTTTTGCAGTTTTTAGTTGTGGAGTTTCTAGATATGGAATTTCTAGTTGACGAGTCTTTATTTGTGGAGTTTGTAGTTGTGGAGTTTCTAGTTGTGGAGTTTCTAGTTGGTGAGTCTCTAGTTGCGGAGTTTTTAGTTGTGGAGTTTCTAGTTGTGGAGTTTCTGGTTGTGGAGTTTCTAGTTGTGGAGTCTCTAGTTTAAGACTTTCTAGTTGAAGAGTTTTTAGTTGTGGAGTGTCTAGTTGTGGAGTTTCCAGTTGTGGAGTTTCGAGTTGTGGAGTTTCGAGTTGTGGAGTTTCTAGTTGTGGAGTGTCTAGTTGTAGAGTTTCCAGTTGTGGAGTTTCTAGTTGTGGAGTTTCAAGTTGTGGAGTCTCTAGTTGGGGAGTTTCTGGTAGCGGAATATCTAGTTGTGGAGTTTCCAGTTGTGGAGTTTCTAGTTGTGGAATTGCAGAGTCTCTGGTTGTGGATTTTTTAGTTGTGGAGTTTCTAGTTGTGGAGTTTCGAGTTTTGGAGTCTCTAGTTCTGGAGTTTCTGGTTGTGGAGTTTCCAGTTGTGGAGTATCTAGTTGTGGAGTTTCCAGTTGTGAAGTATCTAGTTGTGGAGTTTCCAGTTGTGGAGTATCTAGTTGTGGAGGTTCAAGTTGCGGAGTTTCTATTTGTGGAGTTTCTAGCTGCGGAGTTTCTATATGCAGAGTCTCTGGTTGTGGAGTTTCTAGTTGCGGTATCTCTAGTTGTGGAGTTTCTAGTTGTGGAGTTTCTAGTTGTGGAGTTTCCAGTTGTAGAGTTTCTGGTTGTGGACTTTCTAGACATGAAATTTCTTGTAGCAGAGTCTCTATTTGTAGAGCTTGTAGTTGTGGAGGTTCTAGTTGTGGAGTCTCTAGTTGCAGAGTTTCTAGTTGTGTAGTTTCTAGGGTTGGAGTTCCAAGTTGTGGAGTCTCTAGTTGTGGAGTTTCTAGTTGCGGAGTATCTAGTTGTGGAGTTTCCAGTTGTGGAGTTTCTATTTGTGGAATTGCAGAGTCTCTGGTTGTGGATTTTCTGGTTGTGGAGTTTCTAGTTGTGGAGTTTCGAGTTTTGGAGTCTCTAGTTGTGGACTTTCTGGTTGTGGAGTTTCCAGTTGTGGAGTATCTAGTTGTGGAGTTTCCAGTTGTTAAGTATCTAGTTGTGGAGTTTCCAGTTGTGGAGTATCAAGTTGTGGAGTTTCAAGTTGCGGAGTTTCTAGTTGCGGAGTTTCTAGTTGCGGAGTTTTTAATAGCGGAGTTTCTAGTTGTGGAGTTTCAAGTGGCGGAGTCTCAAAATTTGGAGTTTCCAGTTGTGGAGTTTCTAGTTGTGGAGTTTCTAGTTGTGGAGTTTCTAGTTGTGGAGTTTGTAGTTGTGGAGTCTCTAGTTGTTGAGTTTCAAGTTGTGGAGTTTTGAGTTGTGGAGTTTCGAGTTGTGGAGTTTCTAGTTGTGGAGTTTCTAGTTGTGGAGTTTCTAGTTGTGGAGGTTCTAGCTGCGGAGTTTCTAGTTGCAGAGTCTCTAGTTTTGGAGTTTCTAGTTGCGAATTCTCTAGTTGAGGAGTCTCTAGTTGTAGAGATTCTAGTTGTGGAGTTTCTAGTTGTGAAGTTTCAAGTTGTGGAGTTTCTAGTTGCGGCGTCTCAAGTTGTGGAGTTTCTAGTTGCGGAGTGTCTAGTTGTGGTGTTTCTAGCTGTGGAATTTCTTGTTGCGGAGTTTTTAGTTGCGGAGTTCCATAGTTGCAGTCTCTAGTTGCGGAGTTTCTAGTTGTCGAGTGTCTAGTTGTGGAGTTTCCAGTTGTGTAGATTCTAGTAGAGTTTCGAGTTTTGAAGTTTCTAGTTGTTGAGTTTCTAGTTTGAAGTCTCTAGTTGTAGATTCTCTAGTTGTGGAGTCTCTAGTTTAGGAGTTTCTAGTTGAAGAGTTTTTAGTTGTGGACTGTCTAGTTGTGGAGTTTCCAGTTGTGGAGTTTCTAGTTGTGGAGTTTCGAGTTTTGGAGTTTCTAGTTGTGGAGTTTTGAGTTGTGGAGTTTCTAGCTGCGGAGTTTCTAGTTGCGGAGTTTCTAGTTGCAGAGTCTCTGGTTGTGGAGTTTCTAGTTGCGGAGTCTCTAGTTATGGAGTTTCTAGTTGTGGAGTGTCTAGTTGTGGAGTTTCCAGTTGTGGAGTTTTTAGTTGTGGAGTTTCTAGTTGTGGAGTTTCTGGTTGTGGAGTTTCTAATTGTGGAGTTTCCAGTTGTGGAGTTTTGAGTTGTGGAGTTTCTAGTTGTGGAGTCTCAAGTTGTGGAGTTTAAAGTTGTGGAGTTTCAAGTTGTTGAGTCTCTAGTTGTGGAGTTTCCAGTTGCGGAGTATCTAGTTGTGGAGTTTCAAGTTGTGGCGTCTAGTTGTGGAGTTTCTAGTTGTGGAGTTTCCAGTTGTGGAGTATCTAGTTGTGGAGTTTCCAGTTGTGAAGTTTCAAGTTGCGGAGTGTCAAGTTGTGGAGTTTCCAGTTGTGGAGTTTTTAGTTGTGGAGTTTCTAGTTGTTGAGTTTCTAGTTGAGAAGTCTCTAGTTTTGCAGTTTTTAGTTGTGGAGTTTCTAGATATGGAAATTCTAGTTGCCGAGTCTTTATTAGTGGAGTTTGTAGTTGTGGAGTTTCCAGTTGTGGAGTTTCTAGTTGGGGAGTCTCTAGTTGCGGAGTTTTTAGTTGTGGAGTTTCTAGTTGTGGAGTTTCTTGTTGTGGAGTTTCTATATGTGGAGTTTCTAGTGGTGGAGTCTCTAGTTGCGGAGTTTCTAGTTGTGAAGTTTCTAGTTGTGGAGTCTCTAGTTGTGTAGTTTCTAGCTGCGTAGTTTCTAGTTGCGGAGTTTCTAGTTGCAGAGTCTCTGGTTGTGGAGTTTCTAGTTGCGGAGTTTCTAGTTGCAGAAAATCTAGTTGTGGAGTTTCTAGTTGTGGAATTGCAGAGTCTCTGGTTGTGGAGTTTCTAGTTGTGGAGTTTCTAGTTGTGGAGTCTTTAGTTGCAGAGTCTCTAGTTGTGAAGTTTCTAGTTGTGGAGTTTCTAGTTGTGGAGTTTCTGGTTTTGGAGTTTCTAGTTGTGGAGTGTCTAGTTGTGGAGTTTCCAGTTGTGGAGTTTCTAGTTGTGGAGTTTCTAGTTGTGGAGTTTCCAGTTGTGGAGCTTCCAGTTGTGGAGTTTCTAGTTGTGGAGTTTCAGGTTGTGGAGTTTAAAGTTCTGGAGTCTCTAGTTGTGGAGTTTCTAGTTGCGGAGTATCTAGTTGTGGAGTTTGCAGTTGTGGAGTTTCTAGTTGTGGAATTGCAGAGTCTCTGGTTGTGGAGTTTATAGTTGTGGAGTTTCTAGTTGTGGAGTCTCCAGTTGCGGAGTCTCTAGTTGTGAAGTTTCTAGTTGTGGAGTTTCTGGTTGTGGAGTTTCTGGTTGTGGAGTTTCTAGTTGTGGAGTTTCCAGTTGTGGAGTTTCCAGTTGTGGAGTATCTAGTTGTGGGGTTTCCAGTTGTGAAGTATCTAGTTGTAAAGTTTCCAGTTGTGGAGTATCTAGTTGTGGAGTTTTAAGTTGTGGAGTTTCTAGTTGCGGAGTTTCTAGTTGCGGAGTTTTTAATAGCGGAGTTTCTAGGTGTGAAGTTTCAAGTTGCGGAGTCTCAAGTTGTGGAGTTTTCAGTTGAGGAGTTTTTAGTTGTGGAGTTTCTAGTTGTTGAGTTTCTAGTTGAGAAGTCTCTAGTTTTGCAGTTTTTAGTTGTGGAGTTTCTAGATATGGAATTTCTAGTTACCGAGTCTGTATTTTTGGAGTTTGTAGTTGGTGAGTCTCTAGTTGCGGAGTTTCTAGTTGTCGAGTTTCTAGTTGTGGAGTTTCTGGTTGCGGAGTTTTTAGTTGTGGAGTTTCTAGTGGTGGAGTCTCTAGTTGCGGAGTTTCTAGTTGTGAAGTTTCTAGTTGTGGAGTTTCTAGTTTTGGAGTTTCTAGTTGTGGAGATTCTAGTTGTAGAGTCTCCTATTGCGGAGTTTCTAGTTGCGGAGTTTCTAGTTGAGGAGTTTCCAGTTGTAAAGTTTCTAGTTGTGGAGTCTTAAGTTTTGGAGTTTAAACTTGTGGAGTTTCAAGTTGTTGAGTCTATAGTTGTGGAGTTTCAAGTTGTGGATTTTCTAGTTGTGGAGTATCTAGTTGTGGATTTTCAGTTGTGGAGTTCTAGTTGTGGAGTTGCGGAGTCTCTAGTTGTGAAGTTTCTAGTTGCAGAGTCTCTAGTGTTCGAGTTTCCAGTTGTGGAGTCTCTAGATGTGGAGTTTCTAGTTGTCGAGTATCCAGTTGTGGAGTATCTAGTAGTGGAGTTTCGAGTTGTGGAGTTTCTTGTTGTGGAGTTTCTAGTTGCGGAGTTCCTAGTTGTAGAGTTTCTAGTTGCGGAGTTTCTAGTTGTGGAGTTTCAAGTTGCGGAGTCTCATGCTGTGGAGTTTCTACTTGTTGAGTTTTTAGTTGTGGAGTTTCTAGTTGTTGAGTTTCTAGTTTGAAGTCTCTAGTTGTAGATTCTCTAGTTGTGGAGTCTCTAGTTTAGGAGTTTCTAGTTGAAGAGTTTTTAGTTGTGGAGTGTCTAGTTGTGGAGTTTCGAGTTGTGGAGTTTCGAGTTGTGGAGTTTCGAATTTTGGAGTTTCTAGTTGTGGAGTTTTGAGTTGTGGAGTTTCTAGTTGTGTAGTTTCTAGTTGCGGAATCTCTAGCTGTGGATTTTCTAGTTGCGTAACTTAAGGTTTTGAGGTTTCAAGTTGTGGAGTTTCTAGTTGTGGAGTTTCTAGTTGTGGAGTCTCTAGTTGTGTAGTTTCTAGCTGCAGAGTTTCTAGTTGTGGAGTTTCCGGTTGTGGACTTTCTAGACATGAAATTTCTTGTAGCCGAGTCTCTATTTGTAGAGTTTGTAGTTGTGGAGTTTCTAGTTGTGGAGTCTCTAGTTGCAGAGTTTCTAGTTGTGGAGTTTCTAGTTGTGGAGTTTCAAGTTGTGGAGTCTCTAGTTGTGGAGTTTCTATTTGCGGAGTATCTAGTTGTGGAGTTTCCAGTTGTGGAGTTTCTAGTTGTGGAATTGCAGAGTCTCTGGTTGTGGATTTTCTAGTTGTGGAGTTTCTAGTTGTGGAGTTTCGAGTTTTGGAGTCTTTAGTTGTGGAGTTTCTGGTTGTGGAGTTTCCAGTTGTGGAGTATCTAGTTGTGGAGTTTCCAGTTGTGAAGTATCTAGTTGTGGAGTTTCCAGTTGTGGAGTATCTAGTTGTGGAGTTTCAAGTTGCGGAGTTTCTATTTGTGGAGTTTCTAGCTGCGGAGTTTCTAGTTGCAGAGTCTCTGGTTGTGGAGTTTCTAGTGGCGGAATCTCTAGTTGTGGAGTTTCCAGTTGTGGAGTTTCTAGTTGTGGAATCGCAGAGTCTCTGGTTGTGGATTTTCTAGTTGTGGAGTTTCTAGTTGTGGAGTTTCGAGTTTTGGAGTCTTTAGTTGTGGAGTTTCTGGTTGTGGAGTTTCCAGTTGTGGAGTATCTAGTTGTGGAGTTTCCAGTTGTGAAGTATCTAGTTGTGGAGTTTCCAGTTGTGGAGTATCTAGTTGTGGAGTTTCAAGTTGCGGAGTTTCTATTTGTGGAGTTTCTAGCTGCGGAGTTTCTAGTTGCAGAGTCTCTGGTTGTGGAGTTTCTAGTTGCGGAATCTCTAGTTGTGGAGTTTCTAGTTGTGGAGTTTCCAGTTGTGGAGTTTCTGGTTGTGGACTTTCTAGACATGAAATTTCTTGTAGCCGAGTCTCTATTTGTAGAGTTTGTAGTTGTGGAGTTTCTAGCTGTGGAGTTTCTAGTTGCAGAGTTTCTAGTTGTGGAGTTTCTAGTTGTGGAGTTTCAAGTTGTTGAGTCGCTAGTTGTGGAGTTTCTAGTTGCGGAGTATCTAGTTGTGGAGTTTCCAGCTGTGGAGTTTCTAGTTGTGGAATAGCAGAGTCTCTGGTTGTGGATTTTGTAGTTGTGGAGTTTCTAGTTTTGGAGTTTCTAGTTGTGGAGTCTCTAGTTGCAGAGTTTCTAGTTGTGGAGTTTATAGTTGTGGAGTTTCTAGTTGTGGAGTCTCTAGTTGTGGAGTTTCTAGTTGCGGAGTATCTAGTTGTGGAGTTTGCAGTTGTGGAGTTTCTAGTTGTGGAATTGCAGAGTCTCTGGTTGTGGAGTTTATAGTTGTGCAGTTTCTAGTTGTGGAGTCTCTAGTTGTGTAGTTTCTAGCTGCGGAGTTTCTAGTTGTGGAGTTTCTAGTTGCAGAGTCTCTGGTTGTGGAGTTTCTAGTTGCGGAGTCTCTAGTTGTGGAGTTTCTAGTTGTGTAGTTTCTAGTTGTGGAGTTTCCAGTTGTGGAGTTTTTAGTTGTGGAGTTTCTAGTTGTGGAGTTTATAGTTGTGGAGTTTATAGTTGTGGAGTCTCTAGTTGTGGAGTTTCTAGTTGCGGAGTATCTAGTTGTGGAGTTTGCAGTTGTGGAGTTTCTAGTTGTGGAATTGCAGAGTCTCTGGTTGTGGAGTTTATAGTTGTGGAGTTTCTAGTTGTGGAGTCTCTAGTTGTGTAGTTTCTAGCTGCGGAGTTTCTAGTTGTGGAGTTTCTAGTTGCCGAGTCTCTGGTTGTGGAGTTTCTAGTTGCGGAGTCTCTAGTTGTGGAGTTTCTAGTTGTGTAGTTTCTAGTTGTGGAGTTTCCAGTTGTGGAGTTTTTAGTTGTGGAGTTTCTAGTTGTGGAGTTTCTGGTTGTGGACTTTCTAATTGTGGAGTTTCCAGTTGTGGAGTTTTGAGTTGTGGAGTTTCTAGTTGTGGAGTCTCAAGTTGTGGAGTTTAAAGTTGTGGAGTTTCAAGTTGTGGAGTCTCTAGTTGCGGAGTTTCCAGTTGCGGAGTATCTAGTTGTGGAGTTTCCAGTTGTGGAGTTTCTAGTTGTGGAGTTGCGAAGTCTCTAGTTGTGGAGTTTCTAGTTGCGGAGTCTCTAGTTGTGGAGTTTCAAGTTGTGGCGTCTAGTTGTGGAGTTTCTAGTTGTGGAGTTTCCAGTTGTGGAGTATCTAGTTGTGGAGTTTCCAGTTGTGAAGTTTCAAGTTGCGGATTCTCAAGTTGTGGAGTTTCCAGTTGTGAAGTTTTTAGTTGTGGAGTTTCTAGTTGTTCAGTTTCTAATTGAGAAGTCTCTAGTTTTGCAGTTTTTAGTTGTGGAGTTTCTAGATAGGGAATTTCTAGTTGACGAGTCTGTATTTGTGGAGTTTGTAGTTGTGGAGTTTCTAGTTGTGGAGTTTCTAGTTGGTGAGTCTCTAGTTGCGGAGTTTTTAGTTGTGGAGTTTTTAGTTGTGGAGTTTCTGGTTGTGGAGTTTCTAGTTGTGGAGTCTCTAGTTTAGGAGTTTCTAGTTGAAGAGTTTTAGTTGTGGAGTGTCTAGTTGTGGAGTTTCCAGTTGTGGAGTTTTGAGTTGTGTAGTTTCTAGTTATAGAATCTCTAGCTGTGGATTTTCTAGTTGCGTTACATAAGGTTGTGAGGTTTCAAGTTGTGGAGTTTCTAGTTGTGGAGTTTCAAGTTTTGGAGTCTCTAGTTGTGGAGTTTCTGGTTGCGGAGTATCTAGTTGTGGAGTTTCCAGTTGTGGAGTTTCTAGTTGTGGAATTGCAGAGTCTCTGGTTGTGGATTTTCTAGTTGTGGAGTTTCGAGTTTTGGAGTCTCTAGTTGTGGAGCTTCTGGTTGTGGAGTTTCCAGTTGTGGAGTATCTAGTTGTGGAGTTTCCAGTTGTGAAGTATCTAGTTGTGGAGTTTCCAGTTGTGGAGTATCTAGTTGTGGAGTTTCAAGTTGCGGAGTTTCTATTTGTGGAGTTTCTAGCTGCGGAGTTTCTAGTTGTAGGGTCTCTGGTTGTGGAGTTTCTAGTTGCGGAATCTCTAGTTGTGGAGTTTCTAGTTGTGGAGTTTCTAGTTGTGGAGTTTCCAGTTGTAGAGTTTCTGGTTGTGGACTTTCTAGACATGAAATTTCTTGTAGCAGAGTCTCTATTTGTAGAGTTTGTAGTTGCGGAGGTTCTAGTTCTGGAGTCTCTAGTTGCAGAGTTTCTAGTTGTGGAGTTTTTAGTTGTGGAGTTTCAAGTTGTGGAGTCTCTAGTTGTGGAGTTTCTAGTTGCGGAGTATCTAGTTGTGGAGTTTCCAGTTGTGGAGTTTCTAGTTGTGGAATTGCAGAGTCTCTGGTTGTGGAGTTTATAGTTGTGGAGTTTCTAGTTGTGGAGTCTCCAGTTGCGGAGTCTCTAGTTGTGGAGTTTTGAGTTGTGGAGTTTCTAGTTGTGTAGTTTCTAGTTGCGGAATCTCTAGCTGTGGATTTTCTAGTTGCGTAACTTAAGGTTTTGAGGTCTCAAGTTGTGGAGTTTCTAGTTGTGGAGTTTCTAGTTGTGGAGTCTCTAGTTGTGTAGTTTCTAGCTGCAGAGTTTCTAGTTGTGGAGTTTCCAGTTGTGGAGTTTCCGGTTGTGGACTTTCTAGACATGAAATTTCTTGTAGCCGAGTCTCTATTTGTAGAGTTTGTAGTTGTGGAGTTTCTAGTTGTGGAGTCTCTAGTTGCAGAGTTTCTAGTTGTGGAGTTTCTAGTTGTGGAGTTTCAAGTTGTGGAGTCTCTAGTTGTGGAGTTTCTAGTTGCGGAGTATCTAGTTGTGGAGTTTCCAGTTGTGGAGTTTCTAGTTGTGGAATTGCAGAGTCTCTGGTTGTGGATTTTCTAGTTGTGGAGTTTCTAGTTGTGGAGTTTCGAGTTTTGGAGTCTTTAGTTGTGGAGTTTCTGGTTGTGGAGTTTCCAGTTGTGGAGTATCTAGTTGTGGAGTTTCCAGTTGTGAAGTATCTAGTTGTGGAGTTTCCAGTTGTGGAGTATCTAGTTGTGGAGTTTCAAGTTGCGGAGTTTCTATTTGTGGAGTTTCTAGCTGCGGAGTTTCCAGTTGCAGAGTCTCTGGTTGTGGAGTTTCTAGTTGCGGAATCTCTAGTTGTGGAGTTTCTAGTTGTGGAGTTTCCAGTTGTGGAGTTTCTGGTTGTGGACTTTCTAGACATGAAATTTCTTGTAGCAGAGTCTCTATTTGTAGAGTTTGTAGTTGTGGAGTTTCTAGCTGTGGAGTTTCTAGTTACAGAGTTTCTAGTTGTGGAGTTTCTAGTTGTGGAGTTTCAAGTTGTTGAGTCGCTAGTTGTGGAGTTTCTAGTTGCGGAGTATCTAGTTGTGGAGTTTCCAGTTGTGGAGTTTCTAGTTGTGGAATTGCAGAGTCTCTGGTTGTGGATTTTCTAGTTGTGGAGTTTCTGGTTGTGGAGTTTCCAGTTGTGGAGTATCTAGTTGTGGAGTTTCCAGTTGTGAAGTATCTAGTTGTGGAGTTTCCAGTTGTGGAGTATCTAGTTGTGGAGTTTCAAGTTGCGGAGTTTCTAGTTGCGGAGTTTCTAGTTGCGGAGTTTTTAATAGCGGAGTTTCTAGTCGTGGAGTTTCAAGTTGCGGAGTCTCAAGTTTTGGAGTTTCCAGTTGTGGAGTTCCTAGTTGTGGAGTTTCTAGTTGTGGAGTTTGTAGTTTTGGAGTCTCTAGTTGTTGAGTTTCAAGTTGTGGAGTTTTGAGTTGTGGAGTTTCGAGTTGTGGAGTTTCTAGTTGTGGAGTTTCTAGTTGTGGAGTTTCTAGTTGTGGAGGTTCTAGCTGCGGAGTTTCTAGTTGCAGAGTCTCTAGTTTTGGAGTTTCTAGTTGCGAATTCTCTAGTTGAGGAGTCTCTAGTTGTAGAGTTTCTAGTTGTGGAGTTTCTAGTTGTGAAGTTTCAAGTTGTGGAGTTTCTAGTTGCGGCGTCTCAAGTTGTGGAGTTTCTAGTTGCGGAGTGTCTAGTTGTGGTGTTTCTAGCAGTGGAATTTCTTGTTGCGGAGTTTTTAGTTGCGGAGTTCCATAGTTGCAGTCTCTAGTTGAGGAGTTTCTAGTTGTGGAGTGTCTAGTTGTGGAGTTTCCAGTTGTGTAGATTCTAGTAGAGTTTCGAGTTTTGAAGTTTCTAGTTGTTGAGTTTCTAGTTTGAAGTCTCTAGTTGTAGATTCTCTAGTTGTGGAGTCTCTAGTTTAGGAGTTTCTAGTTGAAGAGTTTTTAGTTGTGGACTGTCTAGTTGTGGAGTTTCCAGTTGTGGAGTTTCTAGTTGTGGAGTTTCGAGTTTTGGAGTTTCTAGTTGTGGAGTTTTGAGTTGTGGAGTTTCTAGCTGCGGAGTTTCTAGTTGCGGAGTTTCTAGTTGCAGAGTCTCTGGTTGTGGAGTTTCTAGTTGCGGAGTATCTAGTTGTGGAGTTTTGAGTTGTGGAGTTTCTAGTTGTGGAGTTTCTGGTTGTGGAGTTTCTAATTGTGGAGTTTCCAGTTGTGGAGTTTTGAGTTGTGGAGTTTCTAGTTGTGGAGTTTCCAGTTGTGGAGTCTCAAGTTGTGGAGTTTCAAGTTGTGGAGTTTCAAGTTGTTGAGTCTCTAGTTGTGGAGTTTCCAGTTGCGGAGTATCTAGTTGTGGAGTTTCCAGTTGTGGAGTTTCTATTTGTGGAGTTGCGGAGTCTCTAGTTGTGCAGTTTCTAGTTGCGGAGTCTCTAGTTGTGGAGTTTCAAGTTGTGGCGTCTAGTTGTGCAGTTTCTAGTTGTGGAGTTTCCAGTTGTGGAGTATCTAGTTGTTGAGTTTCCTGTTGTGAAGTTTCAAGTTGCGGAGTCTCAAGTTGTGGAGTTTCCAGTTGTGGAGTTTTTAGTTGTGGAGTTTCTAGTTGTTGAGTTTCTAGTTGAGAAGTCTCTAGTTTTGCAGTTTTTAGTTGTGGAGTTTCTAGATATGGAATTTCTAGTTGCCGAGTCTTTATTTGTGGAGTTTGTAGTTGTGGAGTTTCCAGTTGTGGAGTTTCTAGTTGGTGAGTCTCTAGTTGCGGAGTTTTTAGTTGTGGAGTTTCTAGTTGTGGAGTTTCTGGTTGTGGAGTTTCTAGTTGTGGAGTTTCTAGTGGTGGAGTCTCTAGTTGCGGAGTTTCTTGTTGTGAAGTTTCTTGTTGTGGAGTCTCTAGTTGTGTAGTTTCTAGCTGCGTAGTTTCTAGTTGCGGAGTTTCTAGTTGCAGATTCTCTGGTTGTGGAGTTTCTAGTTGCGGAGTTTCTAGTTGCAGAAAATTTAGTTGTGGAGTTTCTAGTTGTGGAATTGCAGAGTCTCTGGTTGTGGAGTTTCTAGTTGTGGAGTTTCTAGTTGTGGAGTCTTTAGTTGCAGAGTCTCTAGTTGTGAAGCTTCTAGTTTTGGAGTTTATAGTTGTGGAGTTTCTAGTTGTGGAGTTTCCAGTTGTGGAGTTTTTAGTTGTGGACCTTCTAGACATGAAATTTCTTGTAGCCGAGTCTTTACTTGTAGAGTTCGTAGTTGTGGAGTTTCTAGTTGTGGAGTCTCTAGTTGCAGAGTTTCTAGTTGTGGAGTTTCTAGTTGTGGAGTTTCAAGTTGTGGAGTCTCTAGTTGTGGAGTTTCTAGTTGCGGAGTATCTATTTGTGGAGTTTGCAGTTGTGGAGTTTCTAGTTGTGGAATTGCAGAGAATCTGGTTGTGGAGTTTATAGATGTGGAGTTTCTAGTTGTGGAGTCTCTAGTTGCGGATTCTCTAGTTGTGAAGTTTCTAGTTGTGGAGTTTCTGGTTGTGGAGTTTCTGGTTGTGGAGTTTATATTTGTGGAGTTTCTAGTTGTGGAGTTTCCAGTTGTGGAGTATCTAGTTGTGGGGTTTCCAGTTGTGAAGTATCTAGTTGTAAAATTTCCAGTTGTGGAGTATCTAGTTGTGGAGTTTTAAGTTGTGGAATTTCTAGTTGCGGAGTTTCTAGTTGCGGAGTTTTTAATAGCGGAGTTTCTAGGTGTGAAGTTTCAAGTTGTGGAGTCTCAAGTTGTGGAGTTTTCAGTTGTGGAGTTTTTAGTTGTGGAGTTTCTAGTTGTTGAGTTTCTAGTTGAGAAGTCTCTAGTTTTGCAGTTTTTAGTTGTGGAGTTTCTAGATATGGAATTTCTAGTTGCCGAGTCTGTATTTGTGGAGTTTGTAGTTGGTGAGTCTCTAGTTGCGGAGTTTCTAGTTGTGGAGTTTATAGTTGTGGAGTTTCTGGTTGCGGAGTTTTTAGTTGTGGAGTTTCTAGTGGTGGAGTCTCTAGTTGCGGAGTTTCTAGTTGTGATGTTTCTAGTTGTGGAGTTTCTAGTTTTGGAGTTTCTAGTTGTGGAGATTCTAGTTGTAGAGTCTCCTATTGCGGAGTTTCAAGTTGAGGAGTTTCTAGTTGTGGAGTTTCCAGTTGTGAAGTTTCTAGTTGTGGAGTCTTAAGTTGTGGAGTTTAAACTTGTGGAGTTTCAAGTTGTTGAGTCTATAGTTGTGGAGTTTCAAGTTGTGGATTTTCTAGTTGTGGAGTATCTAGTTGTGGATTTTTCAGTTGTGAAGTTTCTTGTTGTGTAGTTTCTAGTTACAGAATCTCTAGCTGTGGATTTTCTAGTTGCGTAACTTAAGGTTGTGAGGTTTCAAGTTGTGCAGTTTCTAGTTGTGGAGTTTCAAGTTGTGGAGTCTGTAGTTGTAGAGTTTCTGGTTGCGGAGTATCTAGTTGTGGAGTTTCAAGTTGTGGAGTTTTTAGTTGTGGAATTGCAGAGTCTCTGGTTGTGGATTTTATAGTTGTGGAGTTTCTAGTTGTGGAGTTTCGAGTTTTGGAGTCTCTAGTTGTGGAGTTTCTGGTTGTGGAGTTTCCAGTTGTGAAGTATCTAGTTGTGGAGTTTCCAGTTGTGGAGTATCTAGTTGTGGAGTTTCAAGTTGCGGAGTTTCTAGCTGCGGAGTTTCTTGTTGCAGAGTCTCTGGTTGTGGAGTTTATAGTTGCGGAATCTCTAGTTGTTGAGTTTCTAGTTGTGGAGTTTCCAGTTGTAGAGTTTCTGGTTGTGGACTTTCTAGACATGAAATTTCTTGTAGCAGAGTCTCTATTTGTAGAGTTTGTAGTTGTGAAGGTTCTAGTTGTGGAGTCTCTAGTTGCAGAGTTTCTAGTTGTGGAGTTTCTAGTTGTGGAGTTTCAAGTTGTGGAGTCTCTAGTTGTGGAGTTTCTAGTTGCGGAGTATCTAGTTGTGGAGTTTCCAGTTGTGGAGTTTCTAGTTGTGGAATTGCAGAGTCTCTGGTTGTGGATTTTCTAATGTGGAGTTTCTAGTTGTGGAGTTTTGAGTTTTGGAGTCTCTAGTTGTGGAGTTTCTGGTTGTTGAGTTTCCAGTTGTGGAGTATCTAGTTGTGGAGTTTCGAGTTGTGAAGTATCCAGTTGTGGAGTTTCCAGTTGTGGAGTATCTAGTTGTGGAGTTTCAAGTTGCGGAGTTTCTAGTTGCGGAGTTTCTAGTTGCGGAGTTTTTAATAGTGGAGTTTCTAGTTGTGGAGTTTCAAGTTGCGGAGTCTCAAGTTTTGGAGTTTCCAGTTGTGGAGTTTCTAGTTGTGGAGTTTCTAGTTGTGGAGTTTGTAGTTGTTGAGTCTCTAGTTGTTGAGTTTCAAGTTGTGGAGTTTTGAGTTGTGGAGTTTCGAGTTGTGGAGTTTCTAGTTGTGGAGTTTCTAGTTGTGGAGTCTCTAGTTGTGTAGTTTCTAGCTGCAGAGTTTCTAGTTGTGGAGTTTCCAGTTGTGGAGTTTCCGGTTGTGGACTTTCTAGACATGAAATTTCTTGTAGCCGAGTCTCTATTTGTAGAGTTTGTAGTTGTGGAGTTTCTAGTTGTGGAGTCTCTAGTTGCAGAGTTTCTAGTTGTGGAGTTTCTAGTTGTGGAGTTTCAAGTTGTGGAGTCTCTAGTTGTGGAGTTTCTATTTGCGGAGTATCTAGTTGTGGAGTTTCCAGTTGTGGAGTTTCTAGTTGTGGAATTGCAGAGTCTCTGGTTGTGGATTTTCTAGTTGTGGAGTTTCTAGTTGTGGAGTTTCGAGTTTTGGAGTCTTTAGTTGTGGAGTTTCTGGTTGTGGAGTTTCCAGTTGTGGAGTATCTAGTTGTGGAGTTTCCAGTTGTGAAGTATCTAGTTGTGGAGTTTCCAGTTGTGGAGTATCTAGTTGTGGAGTTTCAAGTTGCGGAGTTTCTATTTGTGGAGTTTCTAGCTGCGGAGTTTCTAGTTGCAGAGTCTCTGGTTGTGGAGTTTCTAGTGGCGGAATCTCTAGTTGTGGAGTTTCCAGTTGTGGAGTTTCTGGTTGTGGACTTTCTAGACATGAAATTTCTTGTAGCCGAGTCTCTATTTGTAGAGTTTGTAGTTGTGGAGTTTCTAGCTGTGGAGTTTCTAGTTGCAGAGTTTCTAGTTGTGGAGTTTCAAGTTGTTGAGTCGCTAGTTGTGGAGTTTCTAGTTGCGGAGTATCTAGTTGTGGAGTTTCCAGCTGTGGAGTTTCTAGTTGTGGAATTGCAGAGTCTCTGGTTGTGGATTTTCTAGTTGTGGAGTTTCTAGTTGTGGAGTTTCTAGTTGTGGAGTCTCTAGTTGCAGTTTCTAGTTGTGGAGTTTATAGTTGTGGAGTTTCTAGTTGTGGAGTCTCTAGTTGTGGAGTTTCTAGTTGCGGAGTATCTAGTTGTGGAGTTTGCAGTTGTGGAGTTTCTAGTTGTGGAATTGCAGAGTCTCTGGTTGTGGAGTTTATAGTTGTGGAGTTTCTAGTTGTGGAGTCTCTAGTTGTGTAGTTTCTAGCTGCGGAGTTTCTAGTTGTGGAGTTTCTAGTTGCAGAGTCTCTGGTTGTGGAGTTTCTAGTTGCGGAGTCTCTAGTTGTGGAGTTTCTAGTTGTGTAGTTTCTAGTTGTGGAGTTTCCAGTTGTGGAGTTTTTAGTTGTGGAGTTTCTAGTTGTGGAGTTTCTGGTTGTGGAGTTTCTAATTGTGGAGTTTCCAGTTGTGGAGTTTTGAGTTGTGGAGTTTCTAGTTGTGGAGTCTCAAGTTGTGGAGTTTAAAGTTGTGGAGTTTCTGGTTGTGGAGTTTCTGGTTGTGGAGTTTCTAGTTGTGGAGTTTCCAGTTGTGGAGTTTCCAGTTGTGGAGTATCTAGTTGTGGGGTTTCCAGTTGTGAAGTATCTAGTTGTAAAGTTTCCAGTTGTGGAGTATCTAGTTGTGGAGTTTTAAGTTGTGGAGTTTCTAGTTGCGGAGTTTCTAGTTGCGGAGTTTTTAATAGCGGAGTTTCTAGGTGTGAAGTTTCAAGTTGCGGAGTCTCAAGTTGTGGAGTTTTCAGTTGAGGAGTTTTTAGTTGTGGAGTTTCTAGTTGTTGAGTTTCTAGTTGAGAAGTCTCTAGTTTTGCAGTTTTTAGTTGTGGAGTTTCTAGATATGGAATTTCTAGTTGCCGAGTCTGTATTTGTGGAGTTTGTAGTTGGTGAGTCTCTAGTTGCGGAGTTTCTAGTTGTGGAGTTTCTAGTTGTGGAGTTTCTGGTTGCGGAGTTTTTAGTTGTGGAGTTTCTAGTGGTGGAGTCTCTAGTTGCGGAGTTTCTAGTTGTGAAGTTTCTAGTTGTGGAGTTTCTAGTTTTGGAGTTTCTAGTTGCGGAGATTCTAGTTGTAGAGTCTCCTATTGCGGAGTTTCTAGTTGCGGAGTTTCTAGTTGTGGAGTTTCCAGTTGTGAAGTTTCTAGTTGTGGAGTCTTAAGTTGTGGAGTTTAAACTTGTGGAGTTTCAAGTTGTTGAGTCTATAGTTGTGGAGTTTCAAGTTGTGGATTTTCTAGTTGTGGAGTATCTAGTTGTGGATTTTTCAGTTGTGGAGTTCTAGTTGTGGAGTTGCGGAGTCTCTAGTTGTGAAGTTTCTAGTTGCAGAGTCTCTAGTGTTCGAGTTTCCAGTTGTGGAGTCTCTAGATGTGGAGTTTCTAGTTGTCGAGTATCCAGTTGTGGAGTATCTAGTAGTGGAGTTTCGAGTTGTGGAGTTTCTTGTTGTGGAGTTTCTAGTTGTGGAGTTCCTAGTTGTAGAGTTTCTAGTTGCGGAGTTTCTAGTTGTGGAGTTTCAAGTTGCGGAGTCTCATGCTGTGGAGTTTCTACTTGTTGAGTTTTTAGTTGTGGAGTTTCTAGTTGTTGAGTTTCTAGTTTGAAGTCTCTAGTTGTAGATTCTCTAGTTGTGGAGTCTCTAGTTTAGGAGTTTCTAGTTGAAGAGTTTTTAGTTGTGGAGTGTCTAGTTGTGGAGTTTCCAGTTGTGGAGTTTCGAGTTGTGGAGTTTCGAGTTTTGGAGTTTCTAGTTGTGGAGTTTTGAGTTGTGGAGTTTCTAGTTGTGTAGTTGCTAGTTGCGGAATCTCTAGCTGTGGATTTTCTAGTTGCGTAACTTAAGGTTTTGAGGTTTCAAGTTGTGGAGTTTCTAGTTGTGGAGTTTCTAGTTGTGGAGTCTCTAGTTGTGTAGTTTCTAGCTGCAGAGTTTCTAGTTGTGGAGTTTCCAGTTGTGGAGTTTCCGGTTGTGGACTTTCTAGACATGAAATTTCTTGTAGCCGAGTCTCTATTTGTAGAGTTTGTAGTTGTGGAGTTTCTAGTTGTGGAGTCTCTAGTTGCAGAGTTTCTAGTTGTGGAGTTTCTAGTTGTGGAGTTTCAAGTTGTGGAGTCTCTAGTTGTGGAGTTTCTAGTTGCGGAGTATCTAGTTGTGGAGTTTCCAGTTGTGGAGTTTCTAGTTGTGGAATCGCAGAGTCTCTGGTTGTGGATTTTCTAGTTGTGGAGTTTCTAGTTGTGGAGTTTCGAGTTTTGGAGTCTTTAGTTGTGGAGTTTCTGGTTGTGGAGTTTCCAGTTGTGGAGTATCTAGTTGTGGAGTTTCCAGTTGTGAAGTATCTAGTTGTGGAGTTTCCAGTTGTGGAGTATCTAGTTGTGGAGTTTCAAGTTGCGGAGTTTCTATTTGTGGAGTTTCTAGCTGCGGAGTTTCTAGTTGCAGAGTCTCTGGTTGTGGAGTTTCTAGTTGCGGAATCTCTAGTTGTGGAGTTTCTAGTTGTGGAGTTTCCAGTTGTGGAGTTTCTGGTTGTGGACTTTCTAGACATGAAATTTCTTGTAGCCGAGTCTCTATTTGTAGAGTTTGTAGTTGTAAAGTTTCTAGCTGTGGAGTTTCTAGTTGCAGAGTTTCTAGTTGTGGAGTTTCTAGTTGTGGAGTTTCAAGTTGTTGAGTCGCTAGTTGTGGAGTTTCTAGTTGCGGAGTATCTAGTTGTGGAGTTTCCAGCTGTGGAGTTTCTAGTTGTGGAATAGCAGAGTCTCTGGTTGTGGATTTTGTAGTTGTGGAGTTTCTAGTTTTGGAGTTTCTAGTTGTGGAGTCTCTAGTTGCAGAGTTTCTAGTTGTGGAGTTTATAGTTGTGGAGTTTCTAGTTGTGGAGTCTCTAGTTGTGGAGTTTCTAGTTGCGGAGTATCTAGTTGTGGAGTTTGCAGTTGTGGAGTTTCTAGTTGTGGAATTGCAGAGTCTCTGGTTGTGGAGTTTATAGTTGTGCAGTTTCTAGTTGTGGAGTCTCTAGTTGTGTAGTTTCTAGCTGCGGAGTTTCTAGTTGTGGAGTTTCTAGTTGCAGAGTCTCTGGTTGTGGAGTTTCTAGTTGCGGAGTCTCTAGTTGTGGAGTTTCTAGTTGTGTAGTTTCTAGTTGTGGAGTTTCCAGTTGTGGAGTTTTTAGTTGTGGAGTTTCTAGTTGTGGAGTTTATAGTTGTGGAGTTTCTAGTTGTGGAGTCTCTAGTTGTGGAGTTTCTAGTTGCGGAGTATCTAGTTGTGGAGTTTGCAGTTGTGGAGTTTCTAGTTGTGGAATTGCAG